>NW_022196895.1:21585444-21654232 GCF_008632895.1 Mastomys coucha | reverse complement strand
GAAAGGACCAAAGGAGCTGAAGGGTTTGCAGCCCCTTAGGACGAACAACAATATGAACTAACTAGCACTCTCAGCGCTCCCAGGGACTCAACCATCAACCAAGGAGTAAACATGGTGGGACTGATTGCTCCAGCAGCATGCGTATAGTAGAGGATGGCCAAGTCAGTCATCAATGGGAGCAGAGGCGCTTGGCCCTGTGAAGGTTCTATGCCCCAGTGTAGGAGAATGCCAGGGCCAGTAAGCAGGAGAGGGCAGGGTGGCGAGCAGGGGGAGAGGGAAGGGAGCAGGGGTTTGTTCTTGTTGTTTTCTGTTTTTGTTTTTGGAGGGGAAACTGGGAAATATGACATGTAAATAAAGAAAATATCTAATAAAATAGAATTTAATGAGCATTTACTCAGCATGCAAAAAAATACAAGCTGAAAGTATTTTGTTAATGTTAAAATAATGCTAATAATTCTAAATAACAGTAATACTCAGTATTATATATCTTGGTTACTAATTAAAATGTTTTGTTTTTTGGTTTTTCGAGACAGGGTTTCTCTGTGTAGCTCTGGCTGTCCTGGAACTCACTCTGTAGACTAGACTGGCCTCGAACTCAGAAATCCACCTGCCTCTGCCTCCCAAGTGCTGGGATTAAGGACGTGTGCCACCACTGCCCGGCTTAAAATGTTTCTTGTGTGGATTTTGAGTCCTCTGGCAGCTGCCACTTGAGAATTTTGTTGCTGAAACAAAGCAGACTAGTTTCATAATCAGGAGAGGCCGCTGACATGACTTTCCCTTCTTCTTGACCGAAGCAGCTGCTAGAAACATGTCATTGGAAATGAAATGGTACACGAACTGTTCATGGGCTAAAGCTTTGATGGAGGCCTTTGGTGGTTTGAATGAGAATGAATCCCATACCATTCCCAGCTAGTTCTCTCCCTGGCTTAAGCTCTCAGCTATTTTTCCAGCCCTAGGTCTGCCTGCCTGCTGCTAAGGCCCCACTAGTAGGGTCATGAACTCTAACGCTTTGGGACTGTGAGTCCCAAATTAAATGCTGTCTCTTATTATTGTCTTGATCATGGTGTCTTATCATATCAGCTAAAAAGTAACTCAGATACCTCCCATTTGATCCTCTGCACAGCAAGCCAAGGTCCAGAGTGCTATCAGTTCCTTACCTGAAAACTCTGAAAACTACATCATTATATTTGGAGCTAAAAGATTTGCTCTTTTCATGTGAAGTTACTTAAGGAAAAAAAATGTACTCTCTAAAAAAGTGGTATTCAAGCTATAGGTTGTATCCCTTTTGGAGGGGTTTGTCAATCAACCCTTTCACAAGGGTTACATACCAGATATCCTGAATATCAAACATTTACATTATGATTCATAGCAGTAGCAAAATTACAGTTATGAAGTAGCAATGAAAATAATTTTATGGTTGGGGGTCTTAATATGAGGAACTATATTAAAAGGCCACAGCATTAAGAAGGCTGAGAACCGAGCCGGGTGGTGGTGGCACACGCCTTTAATCCCAGCACTTGGGAGGCAGAGGCAGGCAGATTTCTGAGTTAGAGGCCAGTCTGGTCTACAGAGTGAGTTCCAGGACAGCTAGAGCTATACAGAGAAACCCTGTTTTGAAAAACAAAAAACAAAACAAAACAAAAAAAAAGAAGGTTGAGAACCACTGGTCTCAAAGATGGAGAGATTTAGATTTATTTCAACATAGGCTTGGTAGAGTGTGATCCCAGACTTAGAGCTAGCCACGTGTAAATACCTAGGAGCACGGCTAAGCTAGTAGTACACTTGAGAGTGAGATGTTAAGCATTGTAGACAGGCTGCAAACGACCAAGTTTTTTTAAAAATAATTAACTAATTTTAAGTCTCTAATATACTATCAATTTTTTCAAAACACTTAAATATGTGCCCCTCCTCTACCCTAGGCTTAACAAATTTCATAAAAGCCATAGCCAGTATCTCAAAAAGAAACAAAATAAAACAAGTCTTCCATGTTGTAGTATAAAAAGAAAATGCAAATCTTTCTGAAAACAAACAAAAAAAAAGAAAGAAAGAAAGAGAAAAAGGAAAAACAAGATAAAGAAACAAATGGGACTTTCTAGAAGCAGATAAATCCATGTTAGTTGCACAAATTTTCTTGCTGGGCATGATGGGTAGGGATTGCCTTTCTCTCTTTCCATGTCACAGGGAAAGAGATAAGCAAGAGCAGTGCCCTGATACTTAATGAATCACAGGCGCAGAGAAGGGGCTCTGTGACCTTGTACTTCTGGGGCTGTGGATTTAATCCTGCAGCCACAGGGATGGAATTAGTCACTGTTCATCAGTGTGGAACAATCATCATCGTCTCATCACAGGACTGAGAAGTAGAAACTCTATCAGCTTTTCAAAAAGTGACAGTTCTGCAGTTCTGAAGAATTACAGAAGGCCCTTCCTTCATTTCAATATGAAATGCACTGTGTCTCATGAAAGGGCATGAAGCGGTACAATACCTTATCTCCTAGTATGGTTTGAGATAAAAGGCTTGAAATTCAAAGCTATGTTAATACAAGTATCTGCTAAATGTAAGTGTACTTTCTGATGAAATTGGCATATATCAAGTATAATCAGAAAGGTCATATACAGTGAAGAAATACATAATTCTGCACCTCAATGGGGATACCAGTCACAGAGGATGTTGGTTAATAAACACAACTTCTTGGGCTTTGGTAGTTTGAAATTTTTTGTTGGCAGTGGACATACCTAATTTGGGAACATGTAAAAGCATATATTTATGCTATATGAAAAGTAGTATTTGTACTCCTAACAATTCACTTGAGAAGCAAAAGGTAACCTGTCCATCTCTGACTTCATGGTGGATACAAAAATGGAGTGTCAGAGCATTACAGACCATCCCAGCTTTGTTCCAGAGGTAAGGTTCATTTATTGTCTTGGTGCCCACAATGAGAACATCCATCCAGTCATCTCTCTAGGAGGACTGCTCTGTGCAGGACTACCTGTTCTTACTAAGCAGAAGTGAACACTATTGTTTTGTTTAGTCCCACAGTCCTCTTGGGCCAAGATAACAACTGCCTGTACTATTCCTGAGAACTAAGGGGTACACAAGCAGCCCTGGAATCACAGGTAATGGAGAGAAAGAAGCACTATGGCTCCCAACAGGGGATGCTATAATGCTTTATTTGCTAGTGCTGTAAATGACATATTTATTTTGTTAGCATGAGGTAGATGAATATTTCTACATACAAAGCTGTCCAGCTAAAATCAAGATAAGTGATATTAATGTTCTATGGTCAGTATTATTAAACCTCAAAAGCAATGAAATTTATGAGTTGATAAATATTATACATGGTTAACATTCCTTTAGTATCTCAGGCACTTATTACACATTGTAACCACAAGTCTATAATACATTATTCATATTTGGGGTGTCACCAAGTGATGGATTGCTGTAGGAAAGGCTGTCCTTTAAATAAATCAACAAATAAAAATGCAAATGTTAACATTTTCAGCCACAAACTTTTCCATCTTGAATAGGGAATGAAAATTTCCCATTATATTGACAGTCAGCAGAGAACAATTAAAAACCTAGGCTATGAATGGGAAAGATGACTCTGTTGTGACTATTTTCCTGTACATGGGACAGTTTTAGGGGTTTTACAAGAACAAAGGAAAAATATATTCCTGTCCCCCAGCACTGAACCATACCATCATCTTTTGCAAGCCTTTTGTAAACCTCCAAATACTTGCAGTTTAGGGTGAATATGGAATAGAATCCATTCTCTTTGAAGATTTATGGAAGAACCAGAGTTTGCATAACCAAAAAAATAAGTCTATAAAAAGCAACTAGAGTATACTTTGAAATGAAAATGATTCAAATACTTTAGATGTTAACGATGGAAAAGCACTACTGTGCTGTCCCAGTAGCTGATTTTCATGGTGCTGAATAATTTTCAACTCTGCCCTTTGTATAATACACTGATGATAAGTCATTGTGAACTCCTCTAAAGATAGGATCTGGTGTGCTACACAATCTTTTAGCCAGCCAAATGCATATTATTTACAAAGCTCCTGAGAATCTATATTTAGCTGATCAGCAGTATTAAGGACCTAAGGGCCAGCAGATGAATAATACTTTTCTTTTCTTTTTTTCTTTTTTTTTTTGTGTTTTTTTTGTTTGTTTGTTTGTTTTTTTTGGGACAGGGTTTCTCTGTATAACCCCCAGCTGTCCTGGAACTCACTCTGTAGACCAAGTGCCTCTGCCTCCCAAGTGCTGGGATTAAAGGTGTGTGCCACCACTGCCTGGCTAATCCTCTTCTTAACATCTGTAAATATGAGTATTTGTAGCAAATTAAACCAGGGCTTATAACAGTCTACCATACTGATTTGGTTCATTCACAAAATTTATGCTGAGAATGTTTTATAAAAGCCTTACAGAAAAAGACTTTATTCCCCTTTTTGATGCTTCCTTTAAAACTGAAAAGTCAACCTCCAAAAATACATTAAGGTAGTGTGAACGATCACATTTTAGTGCTATGGTATAGCTCAGTGTTGAAGTGCTTACATCACAAGTACAAGCCCTACATTTGAGCCCAATCACCAACCAACCAACCAACCAACCAACCAACCAACCAACCAACTAAATGCCATTTAAATGTTAACAGTAAGAAAATTCACTGAAATTGAAAATTGAGAGGATTACCCATTTCTAACCCAGCCAAACCAATCCTTATGGGTTGGGTGGGAGCTCTGTTCATTTTCCAGAATCACAACTCATTTGTTTCTTTAGTAAATTCCAATGATGATAGCATTGAAAGCAAGAGAGAAGGTCAGTGGAGAGGGGTGGGCAAGCTAACTATTTTAAAATACTAAAGGACTCTCTAAGCACCTGAGCAATTGGTCCAGGTGTTCCTTCACAAAGCAGACATCATTCAAATAGAGATGCTGGAGCTTGTGGAGCTTGGAGAAATGGGGAATGATCATTCTTACACACCAGTCTTCCATCTCTTTATTTCCAGGCCAATTCAAAGATATGTGAATATCACTGAAAAGGAGTTTCTGAAGGTTTCTCATCTGGTCCAAGTAAGGGACTATCACTGCAAGGGTGTCCGGGTTGAAGTGTTTATACACTTTCAATTCCTGGATAGAACTTGGTTCAACTATATCCAGAAGATTCCATAGGTGATAACAAGGGTTGGTCCAGAACTCTATCTTCTGACAGTTCACCTGTACTACATCTTTTCTCTTCTTTGCCAACTGATAAAAATATTCATTGTATTCATTTGTATCCCTGGGATTTACAGAAAGGTTTATCCACAAAGTCACAGCCTCTTTTCCCTGTTGTATGGGATGATACAGCAATGGTCGTGTGTGGCTAATGTGTGGAGAGCAGATACCATTCTCTATTCCAGCCCACACATTCCAGAAATTATGGTTGGCATCTCGTAAATCAAGCACTTGTAGTTTCCAATTCCTCGGTCGAACCTTTTGTGTCATCAGCAAATTCAGGCCACCCAGCAGAGCCTTCAAGGTCTCCAAGTTAGGAGTCTTCATCAGAGCTCCTACAGGAAGGTATGGGAAGGGACAGGCTGCCACCATCTGCTTCAGGATGTTCAGTTGTTTGTTACTGAATGCATCCTTGAAGAGTGGGGGGAAGAGCTGCATGGGCAGGTCCTGCAGAGCAGAGATGGTCAAGGCTTCATCTTTCAGCAGGCTTCTTCTCCTCTGCTACAGGAGTGTGGGTGGGATCTTGAAGTTCATAGTGGCTTTCAGGTAGGGAGATTCTGATCTGGACACTGGTGAAAGGTCTCTGAATTCAGGCAGGGGAAGGCTCTGACTCCAGCCACCAAGACTCTCTGGAGGTATTCTCTGGATGCTGTGACTTCTTGTCTTCCTTAATATAAGTTTTAAATGATATATTTTCTCTAACTCCAGAAATAGATGAGCAAACAATTAGTTCTTCTAATGTCTCTGGTATAAGTCGATGTCAAGATACCTTTAGCACAAAATTCACTGGGGATTTTAGAATTTAGTCACTTAAAGTTGTAGACCAAATACCACCAATGTGTTGTGGATTGGTTTAATGTTACTTCTGTTAATTTGGCTCCCCAAATTATCTGGGAACCCGCACATCTGCATGTAAGATGCTGAGGGTCCCTGCCCCAGGTTGGCTTTGACTGGTAAATAAAGTTGCCAGTGGCTAATAGTTGGAGACAGAGGTGGGACTTTTAGGTTCCCAGGCAAGGGACACAGGAGAGGAGAGAGAATGGCCATTGCTGGGGAAGGAAAAAGATGCAGGCTTGAGAGTGGCAGAAGACAGAATTCCAGCCATATAGGAGCCTGGAAAGAGTGGTCCCAGCATCCCCCACAATTGGGTCTAGTGTGATAAAGATGGAATACTGATTTTAATAAATAATAACTCAGGAGTATAGAAGAGAAAGCATTAGCAACATGGAAGTTTGGGAATGACCAAGCCATTGGCAGTTTAAGGCATAATAAAATAGAAGTCTCTGTGCATGTGTGTGTGTGTGTGTGTGTGTGTGTGTGTGTGTGTGTGTGCGCACGCGCGCGCATGTGTGCATGTGTGTGTGTGTGTGTGTGTGTCTTTTATTCGAGAATCCAGAGCCTTGTGGGAGTAGTGAGGAATGTACACACTGCTGCCTGGCAGATTAGAGCAGACTAACTAACTACAGCAACACTGATTATGAGCTGAGAGGGGCCCATTGCTAAGCAGAGTTTCTGTAGACAGGACGCTTTGGGTTTCTATGGAAATCCTTGTCAACTGTCATGATCATTTCAGAAAAGCATGAATATAGAGAAAAGAAATCTGTAATGAATTTGCCAAATCTAAGGCTTCTTAACAAGTGCCTGTTGCATAAGATCACTGAAACCATCATGGTTTCTTCAGCCTTCTAAACATTCTCCTATGGAGACCACTAAGTCTTAGGCTCACCTGGAGGTTTTGTGCTGTGACGTGGAGGAAGCTGGTGCCAGGGGGTCCTTAGGGCTTCGTGTTGACATTGGAGATGTGGATGCATCTTTTCTAACTCCTGCTGCTGTCTCTGTATAAACAATAAAGGAAATAATTTGAGTATTCAATAAAAGAAATGAAAAGTTCACTTCAAGTAACAAAGTAGACCATTTGGGACATCCCAAAGCCTCAAGAACTACTACTTTCCCTCTCTGAAATGGAACAATGGCAATTAAAAAGTTCCTTATGTTGAGCTTTATAAATAGCAGTGATTCACATTGCCTTACTTAAAGGCAAACAAAACCTACTCAGCTGTGCAAAAACAGGCTAAACTACTTTGTTTTTAGACACATTTGTCTATCATACTTCTGACGATTTGGGTTTACTATGAAAATGCCCAAGAAAGCAAACTGCTTTACTTTGTTCCATTTAACTATTATTTTTTTAAGATTTATTTATTTCATGTATATGAGTACACACTGTAGCTGTACAATAGTTGTGAGTCTTTATCTGGTTGTTGGGAATTGATTTTTTTAGGACTTCCTCTCACTCCCTAGTCAACCCCGCTGGCTCCGGTAGACCCCGCTCGCTCAGTCCCTGCTTGCTCTGGCTCAAAGATTTATTTATTATAAATAAGTACACTGTAGCTGTCTTCAGACGCACCAGAAGAGGGCATCAGATCTCATTAATGGGTGGTTGTGAGCCACCATGTGGTTGCTGGGACTTGAACTCAGGATCTTTGGAAGAGCAGTCAGTGTTCTTACCTGCTGAGCCATCTAGCTACTTAACTATTATTAACCCATTTAACTATTATTAACAAAAGTCTTCTTGTTGACAAAACAGAAAATCTTCGCACCTTGCATCTCCAGACCTTTCCAGTTGATGGAGTCTCTTTAAACGCATTTAAGATTAGATATAAACACCCATTTCTTTTAAGAACACTATACTGGACTGTAACATGTATCATGTGAAAGGCATGACCAGCAGACCATCATTTCAGGGTCTTAGGAGATTCCTAAGCAATAATTTATGTTCCTACAGCGGGCCTCTTCTGGCTCCTGTTCCATTCTAAGAAGTGCTATTTAGCTGATTAGTTACTCTTCTCTCTGAGATGTTAAGTAAAATAATAGTACTGTAAGGGCACATCTTTTGTTTTTGGTTTTATGTTATATTTATTACTTTTCAACAACACAAAACATCCATCTTTATTCTGGAGGGCCATGAGAATTCTGTCATGATTTCCTTCTGGTTCCTTAGAAACTGCTGCCCAGCAGGCATTACAGGCCTATTTGGAAAGATGCACCCTTTCTTGTAGGAGTGAGTGAATATCTATGTAACATGAAGTGAATTTTAGGAATGTTAGGAATACCATATTCTAAAATGCCAAAAATGTAGAGCATCCATCTTTTCTCCCAGGGCTTCTCTGTGTACATGGGAAGTTGATTTCAACTCCCTGTCTGGATCTGGTCTTATTCTCTGTCCCTCCCTATCTCCAGTTCTACATTTTCTAGAAATTGTTTTTCATAAGAACTTTTGCCATGTATATTAACATTGATAGCATATTGACAAATAATGAAAAAAAAAAGGTGGGACTTCTGTGGCTGGTCTAAGGTAACAAAGATAGTAAGGCAGGAGCCTGCATCTGTTTCCAGGCAACAGGGAGGGTTGTCTTCATTGTCTTTCACCATTATAAAAAGTGTGAGACATTAAGAACTTAGCGATCACAATATCTGGCAGTAGGAGTATGGATACTCTGACATGGAAGCCAGAAGTTTAAAAGTAAGAAATGAAGAGCATAGAATTTGAAGCAGAGACTTACATGAACAAAAACATTATATTAAAATTCACAATGTTGAATATATAGTTTACTCACGAGATACCTATTAGATATCACTATCACTTGATTCCTTTCTAATAACGAACTTGAGTCAGTTCTTTTAACAGTCTCAGGTTCTTCTACTGCCCATCTTATGGAACTCAAGGTGAAAATCAAGCCCATGCCCAGCACTGCACAGCTGTTGAGGGCGACACTGGTTTGAATGCAATCAGGTCTGCTGGACAGACTTTTAACTACTGTGTTAGATAGTTTGAAAAAGCAAACAGTAGCACCACCGACACAGTGCCAAACTGTTCTCTGGATTATGAATCTGATGGCAGATGTAAGGACAGAAAGAATAAAAACAGGAAAGTTTAATATTCCAGAAAATTTAGGACAGATTGGAGGCAGGGACTGAAGATACGTAACACATAGAAACAATTAAAGTGGTTTAATTGGTGGTTCCTGGTTCCTGGTGAAGGTTTATATACGCTTGGGCCAAGGAGTGGCACTATTAGGAGGTGCCTTGTTGGAGTAGGTGTGTCACTGTGGGTATGGGCTTTAATACCCTAGTCCTAGCTGCCTGGAAGTAAGTATTCTGCTAGCAGTCTTCAGATAAAGATATAGAGTTCTCAGCTCTGCCTGCACCATCCTTGCCTACATGCTGCCATGCTCCCACCTTGATGACAATGGACTGAACCTCTGAACCTGTAAGCCAGCTCCACTTAAATGTCCTTTCTAAGACTTGCATTGGTCACGGTGTCTGTTCACAGCAGTAAAACTCTAACTAAAACAGTGGGTGAGTGGAGTGGAAAGAGGACATTTCTGGTAGGGACAGACTATGAATATCCTTTAGTTAGTATCTTGGAACAAAACACCAGTTTTTTTGTTTTGTTTTGTTTTGATACTTCTGATAAAAGTTGGTTCTGTGATACTCTGAAGGAGTGAAATTGAAGTAAGGAACTTTTAGAGGATCCAATTTCCAAACATATGCTCACTTATTTTTCTGAAGGATATGAGATCCCTAAAAGATCAATAATGTTGCCACTCAAGGTATAGGTTAAGTTTATTCTCTCTCTTTTGCCTTTTAATTCACAAACTTGTGTGTGTGTGTGTGTGTGTGTGTGTGTGTGTTGAGACAGGGTTTTTCTGTGTAGCTCTGGTTGTCCTGGAACTCACTGTGTAGACCAGGCTGGCCTTCAACTCAGAGAGCCACCTGCCTCTGCCTCCCATGTGCTGGGATTAAAGGTGTGAGCCACAAACCAGCCTCTCAAAGTTTCTTACAAGTTAAGCTTTCAAAAGTCATGTTAGTTTTTTAACTATATTTGTTCAGGAGAAGCATAAGCTTAAACAGAGGACCAGATCCCAGAGTGAAACACATCCAGCCACTGCCGCTGCTGGGAGTCCTAGGCCCTCTCGAATTCCTTTAGATAAAGTTTCCTAACTACCCTTGGGAGTCACCAGTCTTACTGCATTCTTTTCTACACAAAAGAGATACTGTTTCAAAGGGTGCTTCTCTTCTGTAGCAGCAGTTAATGACCAGATGTTCTCCATCTCTTAATCATGTAGTGCCAAGGCTTGGAAACCCCTGCTTTGGTTTTATTCCTTTAAAAACCCCTTCCCCTAGACCTCATGGTTGCTTTTCCTAATCTGTTACATCAGGAAGGTTTGTGGCCCAAGCTTTCAAGCTTGAATAAAGACCCTCATGTGTTTGCACCAGAGTTGCTGTCCCTGGTGGTCTCTTTGGGGTTTTTCAATCTGGGCACAACAGTTCCTTCTATAAATTATGATTTAATATTCAGTGTGTAGCAATGTTGTAGCTTTGTGTATTCATAGAAACACACAACCATATATAATTACAAATAGAAATATACACAAAGATGTTATATGTTTTTAAAAAATCTAAGTCTAGGAATGATGCTATCCACTAGGCTAATCAAATTTCTATACAAATGCCTGTGTTTATAAAGTAAGTTCTTAAAGCTTATTTGTTGATGATTGTATATGTGCTGTGTGTTTTTCTTTGTAAGTCCTCTTCTGCACTATTGCTATGGGTGGATATATATATATATATATATATATATATATATATAATTTATTATTTATTTTATATTTATATATATATATATAATTTATTATATATATATATAATTTATATTGCCACATTCCTGCATGCTTCTGTGTGGTCATGTTGTTACATGTGCCAATTATAGACTGTCCTATAAAAATGTCCCAAGTTTGTACCCCACACTCTTCTTTTCCTCCTTCCTCATCTAGCACTGTAGCAGGTTCTGTTGATAGCTTAGGTTTTGTGGGCCAGACAACTTACTATGTTCAACTCTTGTGACAGTAAAGAAAACAAGCCAAGACAATATGAAGATAAAAGGCACAGCTGCATTGTAGTGAGCTTTACTTGGAGTGCACTGGATCTGGAGATAATACAAGTTCCTTCCTTGATGTTTAAAACTGGGGGAGGGGGTTCACACTTTTATAGTCAATATTATATTCGATGCAGGTTTCACTCGTAAATTCCTCATACTACTTATGAAATCTCCCACAAAAAAATTTGCTAAATGTTTTTTCTCTGTTGACTGAGATGAGCATGTGGTTTTTGCCTTCTTTCTGCTAATGTGGTGGATTACATTGATTGATTTTTCTGAGTTGAATCACCTTTGCATTCCTAAGTTAAACCCCACTTGGTCATGATTTATCATCTTCTTAATATGCTGCTACATTCAGCTTGCTACTGGTTTTTTGCTTGGGCTATTTCAATGAATATTTATAGCAGACATTGGACTACAGTTTGTTTAATGAATGCATGGTTTCAGCATGGGGAACTCTTAAAATAAGTTCAGATGTATCCCTTCCTGTTCTATTTTATGAAAAAGTGTGAGAAGTATTTGCCTTAATTCTTAGAGATTTGGTGAAATTCACTTGTGAAGCTATATGGTTCTGGCTTCTTTTTCAGGAGAGTTAAAAAAATGATTATTGTTAAAAGATCTTTTCACATGTTCTATTTTTGGAGTAGAATCTGGCAGTTTGTTCAGTTTATCTAGGTCTTGTAGCTTCTTGTATAGTTCTATCACGGTTACTTTCTTATGCTAGGAGGCTGCAGCATGTTCACTTGGCTTTCCAAGTTCCCACAGAATATCATATGAAAAGTGCATTAGGCAGAACAAAAAGCAGGACTTGTGTCAACCTTCTGAGGAATCTACAGGCAGGTCAAAACAAACCCCTGATATCTGCTTCCACGGAAATCAGGCTCTCTCATCCATGCTTGGGCTGACATCTTAAAGACTGATGCCTTCTTAGGGAGAGAGACCACAAAGTTCTCCTACCATGTTTCTGCAAAACCTTTTCTTCTTCAGAGTTCTGACAAGGTGGATTCTTAATGGTGTGGTCTTCAGTGTTTCTGGTGGAGGATGAGCTCCTAGGGCTGTCTATTCCACTTTTTTCACTGACATGTTATGATATCATAGCTTGACACAATCATTATAACAACCAAAGATATACTTTGACGTCATAGTTAGCAAATGATCAAACTAATGAGTGAAGAAATGTTATTACTTTGATTTGACAGGAAATGTTCCCACAAAGGCTCATGGGCAGAAAGACTAGTCTCTAGTTGGTGGTGTGACCTTCGGAGGTTCTAGAAATGTTAGCAGGTAGGACCTAGTTGGAGGAAGTAAATCATGGGCATGGGAGTGGAGGGCATGTTAACACATGCCTGGATCCTCTCTGTCTCTTTCTCTGCTTTCGTACATTACAAGAAATGAAGTACAGTCTCCACATATGCTTGTTTCATCATGGTGTCTACCTGAGTGTGGTAGCCACTGGAATGTCTGACACTGCTCTTTACCAGAGTAAAGTCCTTGCTCTCTAAAACTGCTTTTACAGATGTTTGCTCATGGTGATATAGTAAGTAATACAGTTATCACCTTAACTGGTGCAGGAAAAAAATAAGATTTGATGAAATCAAAGATCCATTTATGACAAAGACTCAATCATCTAGGAGGGACTTTCTCACCCTGATTTCAACAATCACAAGGCACCAGTAAGAGCATACATAATGGGTGAAGACTGTTTTGAGACCTGGAGTGGGTGTGCGAATTCTTTCATTCTTTCATTCTTTTATTCCTAGGAATGGAGCCCTTAAGCAGGCATCAACAACAAAAAACAAAATCCATAATTACAGAAAGAAGTTGTTTACGGATTTAGCTACATCCCAGTCCTAATCCTAGGTACTCAGGGATCATGCTAGGAGACAGGGCCTTCAAAGAGGTCATCAAGGGCCAATGGAGTCACATGGATGGATCCTATATGCATGACTGCTGAGAGTGGTAGCTTTGGAAGGAGACACTAGGAAGGCATATATACAGAAAAGGGCCAAGTGAATGAACAGTGAGATAAAGCCCTCTGTGAGCCCAGGGAATGGCTTCAGGGAAGGAACTGGCTAGCGGAGAGCACAGGGAACTTTTGGAAATCAGGGAAGTGCACTACATATGAATTGGTATAAACAACTGTCAGACTTATCAATCTGTACATCTAAGACCCGTGCAACTGTATTGTATATAATTAAACCTCAATTAGAATAAACAGAAATAAAATAATGACCATGTTTCCCTGACTTCTTGGGCACTGCTATTTTAAGGCCTCACTACAGTCTTTCTCTTTGACATTAGCAATCAATCATCATAAGGATTTTGATGATGTAAGCATATATTTTGCTTAAATAACTAAATTACTGCTGGCATTGAGGTCAAAAGGTCTAACTGATTAGGTACTTATTTTGGGAAAATGAAACAAGGGCAGAAAAAGAAAAATCAATATATTTAATGCTATGTTAATTCAGTCAACAAATATATAATGAGCTCCTACCATGTGTGGACCTATGATCTAAGATATAGACATACAAGTTATTGTTTAGTGATAGAAGACCCAAGACATACATAACAAGTTAGGAAAGTAGATTGTATTTTGAGGTACTTCTTTCAATATCAAAAGATGGGAAATGTAGATGCTCTTGTTTAAGTGACAATATTTCATATTTACATTAAGATTAACTCTTAAAGATAGGGTCTTAAATTTGAAATCCTTTTTTAGTGAACCAAATAGGATGATTAACTCTACTGCTTGGGTTTATTCATAGCACTCTAGTGTGCTTGCCTTCTGTGTGCTGTTGATAAAGACATTGATACTTAGTATATTTCTTATTTTATACTCCTGGGAATAAGTTCATTTTCTTATGATTAAATATAAGATATAGATGACAGCAATAATAAAGGAAACATAAGTAAATGATCCTTAAATGATAGATGAAAACAACTTCTGTACTTTGAGTCTTCCAACATACTTAGTTTGTCTCTTGTGTTTATCTAACATGGGCCATCATGATGTGCACATCACTAGAAGCACAAGCTTATTACGAGTATCAGTAGGAACACTAGTGATTATTGTTTACTTCAGTAAAGCCTGTCACAAACATTTTCCAGTAAGAAAAATGTTCTTGAGATCCTCTCAGGGAACTCAACCAACAATGATGGCTATGTAGTCTAGCCTAAAAATCCCCAAAAGAAAAGTGAAGAGTGTGGCCAACACTGCCAGCCAAGCTGAAACTACTCTGGAGTGAGATTCTGCCACAGATGTGAAGGGATTCAGAAATTCATAATGGGGACAGCAGGAGGTATCCCCAAATACAGCAAGGACTTTTGGAATGGCTTTCAAATAGGGTTAAGAAAGGGCAGTGCCAAGTCCCATAGTCTAATATTTTTATTCTGGAACTATGCCCAGTGGCTTCAGCCTCAGCTGGTTGATCAGCACCACAGGGAATAATACCCAAGTTCCCAGGGCTCTTGTGGCAGATCAACAGTGGCTGCTCAGGTAGACAGTACTAGAATGTTTGCTGAGGCATGGCGAGAAGGGAGAGGCAGGAAGAGCATGTGAATCCCCACTGTCTCCAGCATGCCTCCTAAAAGCTCTTAAAGCAAGCTTAGATTTTCCAAAGTAACATTTCCTCCATTCTACATAACTCAGGGAAACAAACAAACAACAAAAACCCACAAAACCCAACAACAACACAAATAACGAAAACACATAATTCTAAGCACTAATGGAAGAGAAGGTTTATACTGTAAGCTAATTTTGATAATAACACGCTATTCTTGCTATCATAAGGCTGTTCGTTGAGCAAAGATTCTATCTCTTTTATATTTAGTGTCAACAAAGTTGGCAGAATGGTGAGGTGAACAAGAGAGGTAAGAGAGTGAGAGATAGAAATAAAGATTAATGGTCCTGCAGTAAATATCCTGTAAAGCACTTCATGATTAAAGAACAACAAAAGAAACCATGGATATAAAACAGAAATGTATACCAAAGATTCTGTCATGCTAATGAGAGGAAAGCAATTAAGGAGGGGCCAACCAAGCCTTGTAGCTTGGGCACTTAGTGCTGGGTCACTGGCACTGTAATAACCAGGCATCCAGCCCCACAGTGCACAATTGGGAAAGTTAATTCACCCACTGGGCTGGGTGCTGCAGCTAAGGCCAAAGCAATAACCCTGTCCTTTCTCTAACCTGCCCACAGCAGCTCTGCCCTCACGGAGAGGCTCAAGGGGCAACCTCATGTCTTCAGTAATCAGGCAGACCATAAAAGAAGAGAAAAATACTAGAAAACCTTAGAAAAACTTCATGGTTCCTAGGACTATCTTAAAATGCTGAAACATTCGAACTTTTATGCAGATAAGAAGGTTTTTAATATTATTTTCATTATCATACTAGATCCTCCCACTGTCTAAAGACAAAGGAAAAAGAGGAGTGAGGGGTGAGACTGGAAAATAAAATGGCAAATGACAGTGTTCCTGAGACTGCGCAGATATGGAACAGCTTCCCTCCAGTTAGATCGATTGTCTAGCAGCACTACTGGGATTCACCGTGCACAAGCAAAGTGCTGAACATCAGCAGACAAAAACAGCACCAATAATGGGTTCTGAACTCCGTGTAGTCAAAAAGGATTTTGTTTCAAATTAGAAATTGATTTTTTGGGGTGGGGAACACCAACTCTTTCCAGGCTTCTGGCTTCTTTTACTGGGACAGGGAGAGACTTGCCTCCAGCACAGCTAGGCTCTCCTGACGGTGCATGACAAGTGTCTTCTGGAGCTGCTCTTTAACACTGCAGCAGTCTCAACCAGCCACACACACTATTTGTTCCTTTGCTGTTGCTGTGTGTGAATCTTACCATTTCATTTTAGTGCTGTTACACAATATATGTGTGTTGACAAATCAACAGAAAATCATGTTAAGCAGAGCAGAGTTACACCACAGCAGTTCTGGCTGGTTCTCTTCTCTGTGAAGTGCAGTGGTGAGAATACGGAGAACCAAAATAAGGGTTCCCACGGCTGAAAGACCATTGCACAGAAACCAGAGGCTAAGTCAGACTCTAAGTCTTCTCAATGTCATCTCTGTCTTAGGTAGCAATGATTACAATGAAGCTTCAGCACTGTCTGTCTTCAGTAGAGTATTTGCCTTATGCCAAGCAAAAATGGTGGCATTTTCCCCTTTGAAGTTTGGAAAAATTATCATCTATCAGTTTCTTGGAAGGGGATAAAGCAATTTCTAGATGACTGGTTGTTGTAGTTTTGGTTTTATTATGGTGAAGAGAGATTTTGACCACAGCAACTCTCATAAAGGATAAAATTTAATTGAAGCTAGCCTATAGTTTGAGAACTTCAGCCCATTATCATCATGGTGAGAAGCATGGAGGCATGCAGGCAAATATGGTGCTGGAGGAGCTGAGAGTTCTACATCTTGATCCACAGGTAGAAGGAGACTATGTCACCCTGGCCAGAAGAGCATATATGAGACCTCAGAGCACACCTCCACAGTGATACACTTCTTCCAACAAGGCTACATCTACTCAAAAAAGACCAAACCTCCTGATAGTGTGCCACTCCCTATGACCAAAACATTCAAACACATGAATCTATGAGAGTCATAACTATTCAAACCACCACATTGCACTCCCTGGCCATCATAGCCATAACATAATGCAAAATGCATTTAGTCTAACTTCAAGGTCTCCATGGTCTATTACAGTCTCAATAACGTTCAAAAGTCCAATGTTCAAATCTCTTCTGAGATTTATACAATCTCTTAACTGTAATCCTAAATGTCTTAGTTAGGGTTTTACTGCTGTGAACAGACACCATGACCAATGCAAGTCTTAGAAAGGACAACATTTAATTGGGGCTGGCTTACAGGTTCAGAGGTTCAGTCCATTGTCATCAAGGTGGGAGCATGCAGCATCTAGGCAAGCATGGTGCAGGCAGAGCTGAGAGCTCTGTATCTTCATCTGAAGACTGCTAGCAGAATTCTTACTTCCAGGCAGCTAGGGTTGGGTATAAAGCCCACACCCACAGTGACACACCTACTCCAACAGGGCCACACCTACTCCAACAGTGCCATACCTTTTAATAGTGCCACTCCTTGGGCCAAGCTCATACAAACCATCACACTGTATAATATCAAAATCAAAACTAGATCACATACTTCCAACATACAGTGGAACAAGATATAGATTAACCAGCTGGGTAAACTCCAAACTCTGGACAGGATTCTTCTGGTTTCCAATCTGTGCCAGGAGCTGATGCTGTTCCACAGCACTTTATACACAAATACCACTTGGAGAGAGCTGGTCTCCCAGGAGTGTGAACACACCTGTGAGCACAGGTAAAACTACCACTTCTGTTCAAATTCCTGGCCCAAGAGGGACCCACCCAGAGTCATCAGGACACAGAAAGCAAGGAACAGCCCAGGATAGGATCCTTCTGGTTTCCATCTGCACCCCAGAGCTGACCCTGTGCCACAGCTCTCTATACCCAAATTCCTCCTGGAGAGAACTGGTCTCGTAGGAGTACTGACACAGAGGCTTGGAGGAGGGACAAGCCACAGTCAGAGACACCAAGACCAGCTAACACCAGAGATAATCAGATAGCGAGAGGGAAGAATAAGAACATAAGCAACAAGCCAAGCAGTGGTGGCACATGCCTTTAATCCCAGCACTTGGGAGACAGGTGGATTTCTGAGTTCGAGGACAGCCAGGTCTACAGAGTGAGTTCCAGGACAGCCAGAGAAATCCTGTCTCGAAAAACCAAAAAAACAAAAAACAAAAAAAACAAAAAAACAAAACAAAAAAACAAAACAAAACAAAACAAAAAAACCCAAACCCAAAAACCAAAAAAAGCCCCAAAAACATAAGCAACAGAAACCAAGGTTACTTGGCATCATTAGAACCCAGTTCTCCAAACACAGGCCCTGGATACCCTAACACAGCAGAAAAGCAAGAATCTGATTTAAAATCACATCTCATGGTGGAAATAGAGGATTCTAAGAAGGACATAAATAACTCCTTTAAAGATATACAGGAGAACACAGGTAAACAGCTAGAAGCTGTTAAAGAGGTAACATAAAAATCCCTTTAAGAATTACAGGAAAATACAACCAAATAGGTGACAGAAGTGAACAAAACCTAAAACTGTTCAGGACCTAAAACTGGAAATATAACAATAAAGAAATCACAAAGGGAGACAACTCTGGGGATAGAAAACCTAGGGAAGAGATCAGGAGTCAATAACCCGAGCATCACCAACAGAAAACAAGAGATAAAGAGAATCTCAGGGGCAGAAGATAACATAGAAAACATTGACACAACAGTCAAAGAAAATGAAAAATGCAAAAAGCTCCTAAACCAAAACTTCTAGGAAATCGAGGATACAATGAGAAGACCAAACCTTAGGATAATAGGTATAGAAGAGAGTGAAGATTCCCAACTTAAAGGGCCAGTAAATATCTTCAACAAAATTATAGGAGAATACTTCCCTAACCTAAAGAAAGTGATGCTCATAAACATACAAGAAGCCTACAGAATTCCAAATAGATTAGACCAGAAAAGAAATTTCTCCCATCACATAATAGTCAAAACATCAAATGCAAAAAACAAAGAAAGAATATTAAAAGCAGTAAGGGAAAAAGGTCAAGTAGCATATAAAGGCAGATCTATCAGAATTACACCAGACTTCTCAACAGAGACTGAAAGCTAGAAGACCTTAGGCAGATGTTATACAGATCCTAAGAGAACACAAATGCCAGTCCAGGCTACTACACCCAGCAAAACTCTCAATTATCAAAGATGGAGAAACCAAGATATTCCATGATAAAACCAAATTTACACAATATCTTTCCACAAATCCAGCTCTACAAAGGATAATAGATGGAAAATGTCAACACAAGGAGTGAAACTACACCCTAGAAAAATCAAGAAAGTAATCTTCTTTCAACAAACCCCAAAAAAGATAGCCACACAATCATAAAAGTAACATAAAAAATAACAGGAAACAACAATAACTATTCCTTAATATCTCTTAACATCAATAGACTCAATTCCCCAATAAAAAGGAGTAACAGACTGGATATATAAACAGGACCAAGCATTTTGCTGCATACAGGAAAAACACCTCAGTGTCAAAGTAGACACTACCTCAGAGTAAAGGGCTGGAAAACAATTTTCCAAGCAAATGGTTCCAAGAAACAAGCTAGAGTAGCTATTCTAATATGAATAAAATCAACCTTCAACCAAAAGTTATCAAAAAAGATAAGGAAGGGCACTTCATACTGGCCAAAGGAAAAATCTATCAAGAAGAACTCTCAATTCTGAACATCTATGCTCCAAATGCTAGGGGAACAGCATTTATAAAAGAACCTTTACTAAAGCTCAAAGCACACATTGCACATTACACAATAATAATGGGAGGCATCAACAGCCAACCCTCATTGGTGGACAGATCATGGAAACACAAACTAAACAGAGAAACATTGAAACAAACACAAGTTATGGACCAAGTGGATTTAATAGATACCTATAGAACATTTCATCCTAAAACAAAAAAATATACCTTCTTCTCAGCATTTCATGGTACCTTCTCCAAAACTGACCATATAACTGGTCACAAAACAGGCCTCAATAGATAGAAAAAGATTGAAACAATCCCATGCATCCTATCAGATCAGGCTGGTCTTCAATTAGCAACAAAAACAACAGAAAGCCCATATACATATGGAAGCTGAACAACATCCTACTCAATGATAACTTGGTCAAGGAAGAAATAAGGAAAGAAATTAAGGACTTTAGAATTTAACGAAAATGAAGGCAGAACATATCCAAACTTATGGGACATAAGGAAAGCAGTACTCAGAGGAAAACTCATAGCTCTAAGTGTCTCCAAAAAGAAACTGGAGAGAGCATATACAAGCAGCTTAACAGCACACCTGAGAGCTCTAGAACAAAAAGAAGAAATTACACTCAAAAGGAATAGACTGCAGGAAATAATCAAACTCAGGGCTGAAATCAACCAAGTAGAAACAAAAAGAACTATACAAAGAATCAACAAAACCAGGACCTGGTTCTTTGTGAAAGTCAACAAAATAGATTAAGCCCTTAGCCAGACTAACCAGAAGGTACAGAGACAGTATCCAAATTAACAAAATTAGAAATGAAAAGGGAGATATGAAAACAGAAACTGAGGAAATTAAAAAAAATCATCAGATCCTACTACAAAAGCCTATATTCAACACAACTGGAAAATCTGGATGAAATGGACAATTTTCTAGACAGATACCAAATACCTAAGTTAAATCAGGGTCAGATAAACCATAACAGTCCCATAATCCCTAAAGAAGTAGAAGTAGTTATTAAAAGTTTCCCAACCAAAAAAAGCCCAGGACTAGATGGGTTTAGTGCAGAATTCTGTCAGACCTTCAAAGAAGATCTAATACCAATACTCTTCAACCTATTTCACAAAATAGAAACAGAAGGAACACTACTCAATTCATTCTGTGAAGTCATAGTTATGCTGCATATTCTCCCTTGGAGATGGAAAGGTTTCTGTCTAATCAGAAACTTGTCACAATTTTGTTTCATAGAGGACTTCATAAGAGAATTTTTTTCTACTTCTAACATGTTTAATATTCCAGAATAAATTTTAAAAACTGAAAAAAAAAAACCAAGAAAAAACTCCAAACTTTGCATCTCCATGTCTGATATGAAAATGCTCTTCAGATCTCCAACTCCTTTCAGCCTGGTTGACTGTAATACACTTCTTTTTCTTGGGTTGGTTCCATTTCCTGTTAGCAGCTTTTCTTTCCAAGTATCCCACGACTCTGACATTGCCAACATTTTAAAGTCTCCAGGTGAATTCAGGCTTCACCCCTGCCACATGCTCTAGGCTCAGTGGCTTTTCTTAGTCATGGAAGGATGTTTCATAACCCCTTTCTTTCTAGACTTCCATACAAGGACACCTCTGCCACATATCTGGCCTCAGCGGCTTTCCTTAGTAATAAAGGGAAATTCTATATTCCCTTTCTTCTATTCTTGACTCTAAAGCCAGAGCCATGTTGCTGAAGTTGCCAAGTTCTGCTGCTTGCTGTGGCTGGAACATGGCCTTCTTATTCTATTATATCTTCACCAGCTTTCTGTTTCAGATGATTTCCTTTACTGCCTAAGTTTGGCTTCCTGGAACTTGCTCTGTAGACTGACCTTGAATTCAAGCAATCACCATGACTTTGTCTCCCAAATGCTGGAATTAATGGTGTATACTATCATGCCTGGATCTACACTTTTCTTTAATTCCTTTAAGCTTAGTTAGGTGGGATCTTACCCTGAGGTCACTACTCCCTTAATTACATTTAATATCTTTAATCTGTTTACTTATTTGAACACAGGATTTAGTCATTCTATTTCCTGATACCTTTTTAATCCTTGAACCACACATTTTATATTTTCCTTGTTCAGTTTGTAAAAGGTATGCTCTTCATAAGAGTAAACTACAGGACAGAGTCTATTCTAGGCTGTTTTGAGATTTCCTTTTCCAATGTAATTATCTCAATTTCTCTTTTTTTATATTTTTTTTATTAGATGTTTTCTTTATTATCAATATCTCCTTTCCCAGGTTCCCCTCCAAAAAAACCAAAATAAACAAAAACTAAAACAATCCCCTGTTCCATCCCCCCCTCCCATCCCACCCTCTCCTGCTTACTGGCCCTGGCATTCCCCTACACTGGGGCATAGAACCTTCACAGGACCAAGGTCCTCTCCTCCCACTGATGACCGAATTGGCCATCCTCTGCTATACATATGCTCCTGGACCCATGAGTTCCCCCATGTGTACCCTTTAGTTGGAGTTTTAGTCACTGGGAGCTCTGAGGGTACTAGTTAGTTCCTATTGTTGTTCGTCCTAAGGGGCTGGGCTGGAAACCCTTCAGCTCCTTGGGTCCTTTCTCTAGCTCCTTCATTGGGGACCCTGTACTCAGTCTAATGGATGGCTGTGAGCCTCTACTTCTGTATTAGTCAGGTACTGTCAGAGCCTCTCATGAGACAGCTATATCAAGCTCCTGTCAGCCAGCACTTGCTGGCATAATAGTGTCTGGATTTGATGATTGAATATGGGAAGGATTCTCAGGAGGAACAGTCTCTGAATTGTCCTTCCTTTAGTCTCTGCTCCATAGCTAGTCTCTACAACTCCTTCCACGGGAATTTTGTTCCCCCTTTTAAGAAGGAACGAAGTATCCACACTTTCACCCTCGCCTCAGATAGACGAGAGCAAAACGTTGCGACATTCTTCAGCAAAATATCATAAGAATGATTTGTAGGAAACATTCTAAAATTCTTCCCTGAAACCTTTGAGCTAGGCTCCACAGTTCATACCACCCTCAGCACCACTGTCCTTCATATTCTTACTAGTATGGCCCATTAAGCAATGTTTAAATAGTTGAACTGTTTTCCTTTTTCAAAGTCCCCAAACCCACATTCCTCCAAATAAAAGCATCCTTAGGACTATCATAGCAATACTCCATTCCTTGGTACCAACTTCTAGCTTGGGTTTCATTGCTGTGAAGGGATATCATAAGTAAAGGAACTCTTATACAATAAAACATTTGATTGGGACTGGCTTACAGTTTCAGAGATTCAGTCCATCATCAACATGGGAGGAAGCATGGCAGCCTTCAGGCAGACATGTGTTGGAACAGGACCAATGCATCTATATCTTGATCCACAGGCAGAAAAGACTATGTCACATTGGCAAGACTTGAACATATGTGAGACCTCAAAGCCTGCCTCCACAGTGACACACTTCCTCCAACAAGTCCACACCTACTCCAACAGAGCCATGTCTCTGAACAGTGCCTTTCCTTACAGTCAAACATTAGAACACATGAGTCTACGGGGCTATTAACTATCCAAACCACCATACTCACAAGCTATTACCTAGGCAAATCTCCACACCCCCAGAACACAGCAATGCTGGCAGCAGTTGGCAAAAGCAAGGAAAGGCACATATAAAAATTTTCACAAATAAATAAGCTAATGTGAGAGTTATAGAAATTATGAACAGTAAGTTGGTTACCATTAGTAGGAGAAGAGCTTGCATGTTAGAAGAGGGCATGTAAGAAGAAATCAGAAGAATAGTCCAGAGGAGGGTGTGAGCAGAGATATCCTATTTCCTATACATCTGTCCACAGGAGGTTCATCCTTTCAAATCAGCCCTTAAGCCTGTTGGAATAGATAGACTGCACAGGAGTCACTTCAGAACCACTGGAAAACACACATCTCTTTCATGCATTACTTCAGTAATAGTTTACTTCCTTTTAGACCTATATAGAATGCTGGAAGTACTATCAGCACTTCAGAGAGTGCTGGCACTATTTGTTGAGTCTTGGGAGACAGGGTTTAGTTACAATGTGAAAGTTGCTCATGATCTCTCCTCCACAGTCCCTACATTATCAGTCAACTTTCTTTTCCAGGAGAAAAGAGTTGAACTTTATGTTCAACTTCTTATTTTATTACGCACTTTGAGAAAATCATTTGGTGTCTACAATCATACTTACTGCTCAATTCAGCTTTAAAAAGTAGGGCCAAACTGGACAACTTTTCATATCAGTACTCTGAGAGAAATAAATGTAGATGTGATTTGAGAATCCAGCAGCTGGGCCACCCACAGCTTTCCAGGCATATGTTTATCTGAAATGCCAACCGCAGCTCAGCATAGTGGAAATCACCTTCTGTTCACTGGCTTGCATACAGCAGCCCCCTTCCACCATCCTTAACAACTTCTCTCTCTGCTACTGTAGACACTACACTCACCTCTCTGGGCTCCGCATGCATCATTCTGTTGACATGTCCATCGGATGCCATTCTCCACATGTGACTGAAACTCAACAGTTTTCTTCTCCCTCCGGTTTTGCCCACTGTTTGGAGAGTCTGGGCACATTTTAAAGGATGATGAGGTTCCACGCAGCCATCCATCACATTTCGGCTTCAATAAACTGAAAGAGGAAGCATGAATGGGCTATGGAGGGCACAGGGAAATACACAGATCACATGCACATATTTGAAATTAGCATGAGTTGCAATAGAACTATGGCAGTAAGAATTGTTTTCTTATTTTAATTGATATATAATTTGAATATTTTTTTCTAAAGGTACATTTTGTATCTTGCTACAAAATTTTGGAGAACAAATTATTTTAATGATGTTAATCCTCAAACTGTACATTTGGAGTTTTGGAAATGAAACTTAGTTATCTAGGGCCAGTGTAGCAACTGCAGGCAAATAGTAGTTAAATATGATGGTAGGAAATATCTAAGTTAATTTTATGGTCTGAGATAGACGAGTAGGAGAAAGTAAAGCAATAAGGGATCAAAGACTATCAGAAAAGCAAAAGGGAATGAAGTTGTGTAAAATAAATAAAAAGCAAAGAAAATGAAGTGAAAACTTTTGGTGTGGTGTATGTGAGGAACGTGAGACAGAGCCTCAAGACAAAGAAGCGAGAGCACAAAGGCAGTGCATGATGGAACTACACTAAGCGACACAAATTTGGAATATGGTCACATGTGAGTCACTTTAGAAAACAGAGAAAAAAGAACAAAAACATCTTTACCTGTGTCAGGGATGGAGCAACCATCCATGGATGGCAGAGTCACCAAAGGATGGCAGGAGTGTGGACACACAATGACTTTGATTGGCATGTCAAAGCCTTACAGAAATAATGGTGGAAAACAATGGAGGAATGGAACACACTGAGATTCACACAAGGAGGCAGGCTTGTAAGAAAAATGCTGGCATACTTAGCAAATGTGACAGGGAGAAGGGCCTCTGTGTCATAAGCATTGTTCTCAAAAAAGTGCTAATTTTAGGAACTGATTCCTAGCCTGGTGGTGAATTTAAATTATCTAGAAAAGTTTTAGTAAGATGACTTACGGAGTCTCATGCATAGACCTGCCTGTTTCTTCCCTGCCTGTTTCTCTCTCTTGTTCTTTTTTTTAAAAATCATTTATTCACTTTATGTATATGAGCTCTCTAGCTGTCTTCAGACACGCCATAAGAGGACATCAGATCCCATTAAAGATGGTTGTGAGCCACCATGTGGTTGCTGGGAATTGTACTCAGGACCTTTGGAAGAGCAGTCAGTGCTCTCAACCACTGAGCCATCTCTCTTCTTTTTAAACTCCCCAGGGCTTCTGTAATCTTGGCTGTTCTCCTTTTCACCAGAATTCTAAACTCTAAAGAAAAGCTGCATCTACACGAGTAAGGTGTTAATTGATAAATAATCTTTTCTTTTCCCTTCCCTTCTCTTGGTTTTCCTTTAGATTTACAAACCCACACACCTAGTGAGCTCCAGACTTCATCAAATTATGTGATGGTCCTTCTTAGTTCTTTGTACTATGCTTCAACTACAAAGCATCTAAGTTGGTATGCAGCTTAACTTGCAGGGATCTGTTGAAAGGACTGCGGGGGCTAGTCCTAGGCAGCCAGAATCTACTTTAGTGTCCACCACAGAAACATAGGAAAGAAGACATACACCCTGGACAACCATCACATGGGCACTGCCAGAGCCATGTTGCTGAAGTTGCCAAGTTCTGCTGCTTGCTGTGGCTGGAACATGGCCACCAGGGCTGTAAGATGGGGAATTAAATCTCTCATTTCCACATAAAAAAATCTTAGAAAACTCAGTTATATTTAGAAGCGAAAAATATAGTGGCTGACTCAAGAGTTCAAAGAATGAACCAAACTAGCAGAAGAATGAGTTGGTAAACTTGAAGATAGGTCATGCAAAATTATACAGCCAGAAGAGAAAATAGTGCTGCTTCTAGAAGACATGGGTTATTACGTGAAAATCTTAGTGCTAAGCATGGAGTATCTTCCCATCAGTTATTGGTCAAGGAGGTCTCCAAAATGCAGCCTATTGCCATTGCTGTTGGTTGCTCCTTATTACTGGATGGTAAGATCCTATTGCTGAAGACACTGAGGGGCCCAAGGGCTTTTTCCAGTCCCACACTCTCCTTACAGCTTCCCCTCCTGCCTGGACAAATTCCATTCTCCACCCACAGGAATATTCTTGAGTAAAAAATTTTAAGAATGTACTGACTGATAGTCACCTAACACTATGGAAAGTTCCTGGTAGAGTTCAAATGCATGTCATACTTGCTAGACAATAGATCTAAAGGTCAATATGCTTTGCCAATAAATTTGAACTGTAACCTTGTTGATATAGCCTATGCCTCTAAGAAGTATTAAAACTGCTCGTAATAGCCACTGGGGAGGAGGGGGGAGGGGGAGGGAGGGTTGCCTTCTAGTCATTCTCCTTGAGGAACTAGTTGAAGGTCAAGACCACAACCTCTGGCTTTTTCATCCAGATGCATCTTGGTGTCTCACTCCAGGGCATCTCGAAGTAAGTACCACTGACCTAGGGTTGGGGTCTTACAACACCACTTATTTTGATTGCAGGATATGAAGAAATTGTATTAATATGAATTAGGAAACATGCCCCATAGGCTCAGTTATCAGCTGACAGTGCTGTTTCGGGAGGTGACATAGTCTTTCTAAAGACAGTATATCACTGAGGGAGGGCCATGTACATTTATAGAGTCACTGCTTTCAGTTTGCTCTCTCTGCTTCATGCTTGTGGTTGAATATGTCATTTCTCAGCTTCTTGACCTGGGCACCTGCTGCCATGCCAACGCTGCCATTCTGAGCTCTCCCCCTAGAACTTTCATTTATGAAAAAATTAAATCATATATATATATATATATTATGATCATCTCTATCCTCTCCTCCCCACCTCCAACTTCCTTCATGTTCTAATAGCCTCCCCTAATTTCATGTCATTGTTTTGGTATTCTACTAAGTCTAGTTAGTGCTGCCCATATGTGCACAGATGTGCAGTTATCCACTAGAGCATGGGAAAACTACCATGGCTGTATCTTCAGAAAAGGATTATCTCTCTCTCCAGCTACTTACTGTCAATAGATTCCAAGTTGGGAATGAGGACTGGGGATCTTTTACTCATCTATACTGATGTTGAGTTCAGCATGGCCATGGTGGGGACAGAATGACATGGTTCTTGCCCCTGGAACAGGGCCAGCAGACATAGGCCTCCAGGAGTGTGGGTGGCTGCCGAGGGCATAAGGCTTGTTTGTATAATAATGTACATGTTTTACATTCCTCCTTTAAGGAATGTCCTCCTGAAATTAGAAAGCATGATTCCTGAAGGCGATGGTGTGACTAATGTCTTAGCAAAATGGTAAAGGATGGGAGCCTCAAGACAGCCCTTAAGGCTGTGGAAAAGAACTCTCAAGAACATAATTCAAAAATATATAATTTCTCAACTATGTAAAAAAATAAGGATGCAATATGAATTATATGAGGGGCCTCATGAATCAGAAGAAACAGAGGCAGCTGCACTGTGAGCCAGCTTGCCAGAAAGATACTAAGGAAGGAAATAAGGAGATTTAGGGAGTAGTGATTGCAAGAGATCTACCCAGATAAGTGTTTTTGTTTATGCTTACAAAGGCGGACAAATTCCAGAGTTCAGGATCACCTTGGGGCAGAGCAAGGTTAGGCAGAGCAAGGTTAGGCCCAGGTGTGGTAGATATGATAATTTCAGTACTGGGTCACACTTTGATAGCTTAGCATCTGTGGTTAACAGAGGCAAGCAGATCTCTGAATTCTTTTGCAATGTTAAAAGAAAATGTGAGCCTGCTGTTCCCAAAAAATTAAGGGCTGAGGCCAGAGAATGCTGATTCACAGGATAATCAAGGAAGCCTGGAGTAAATGACTGGATGATATGTAAAATAAGAGATTGGGTTTAGGATCTGCAGGAGATGAGCTATCCAGAGAACTGTTTAGGCTACCAAGAGAGAACTGCTTGGACAACTGACAGGAGCAGAGAAAGCTGACTAGAGAGAGAGCTGTCTGGAAATCTCCAGAGAAAGCAATCAGACCAAGAGAAAGCAGATGAGAGAGAGAAAGAATGCAGAGAGAAAGCAGGCTGGAAAGCTGTCTCCAAGAGCACACAAGCCCCCCACTAGCTTGGGCCCATGATTTGCATCATTTGTTTTTGCTGCTCCTAGACACCCCTTCCTCAGAGCCCCTCTCCAAGCCAAGGCTGGTGCTTGGCTTGCTGGAATTCTGGCATGTCTTGGGTGGGTGACCATGGCTGCTGTGTTCATTCTTGAGATAATCAGGTCAAGTCTAGAAGACGACTTTGGTTTGTTTTTACAGCACTCATGTCCATCTTGCAGCTCTCACACCTTCCCTGCCTCTTCTTTCAGAACAGTCCCTGAGTGTTGCTGGTTAATAAAGATGACTCCCATTGAGGCTTGAGCATGCAGTCCCTTAGTCTCAGCACTTTCTAGTTATGCATCTCTCTATTGACTGCTGTCCACTGCTCAAAGAGGCTTTTCTGACTGTGGCTGGGAGCTGCCCAGGTCTTAGTGCTAGAAGCTAGGCTCAAAGGTTTATCAGGCAGTCAAGTAGTTATATGAACTACTTAATGAATGAGCCGACAGGCAGCTTCAGGAGAGATATGTAGTCTGTAATTAAAACTAGGTGGAAATTTTAGAACTGAAAATTATAGTAGCTGACGTAAATATCTGGAGATGAAAGCATAAATGTTAAATAGATTTTATAACAGAATAAATAGAAATACTTAGTTTGGAAAATAGAAAAAATTTTCTGAAGGAAATCAAGCAGATTCTCTGGGATTTTAAAGACAACCCAAAGTTGTCTATGAATATACTGAAATATTAAAGAATTCACTAGAATGGGGCAGAACAAACAACTCAAAAATTTGCCCTAAAAGTAATGTCAAAAAAGGTTCTAAACTTGATTTAAAAAAACAAACAAACAAACAATTTTGACTTAATTGTGGCCCTCTGGAGGCTATAGACCACTGGCCTGAAAGGACAAAGGGAGTAGAGGGGGGTGGGAGGTGGACAGCAGGGTTCAGACAGCTATGAGCATCCAGCTTCAGTGAGGCAGCTCAACCTTATTCAGGGTAAACAAGGAGTATGTATATAGATCTTGGGGAGTACATAGGTATTTCCAGAGTAGATACACAATTGGCTAGGACAGGAATACTGCATTTACCTGCCAGGCAGGTTCTTATGGGAACAGAAAGTTAAGCCTGTAATCTGACAGTAGGCCACCTGACTTTCCTCAGAGGTCTTTTGGGTTACAGGCAGTGATGTGTTTATAAAAGCATAAAGACAGAGGGGTTATGTCCTATGGGGGTGTGGTGAGGTGTGGGGGAAGGAGATGTCTCAGTGGGCCCCTGACAAGGCATCCCTTCTTCCTGAGGGACCAGCCACATGGAGGTATAGTATAGAGTAGAGATTATTCAGGGCATGGGGAGGGGAGTTAAGAGGGTAGTAGAGGCAGAGAAAGGCAGAGAGAGAGAGGGAGAGAAAGGGGGGTAGGGAGGAAGAGAAAGGGAGAGAAGAGGACAGCTATTCACATGTGGAGAGGGGGAAGGGAGGAGGGAAGGGCTAGGAGACAGAGCAGGAGCAAGAGAACAAGTGAACAAGAGAGGGAGGAGGGAGCAAGCAGCCCCTTTTATAATGGGGTGGAGCATACCTGGTTGTTGCCAGGTAACTGTGGGGGTGGAGTTTAGACCAAATGCTAACAGGCAGGAAAGACTGATTGATCAAAACATAATACCTAATTATCATATTATCTTAAGATGGAAAGACTGAGTGGGACTTATGAAATGACTCATGCAGCACCTGCAGGAAGCCCTGTGAGGGTTATCCTCTACATGAGGTCAGGGTCTTGTGCTTAGAGACACTTTCATAAGATCAGGCAGAGAGAGGAAGCCCCCTTAGAAAGGGAGTTCTCCATATTGTGCCACGCTTGGAGACCTTCTCTGGACACAGTGGACTGCAACTTTAATAGCAGGGCCTTCCTACCCTTAATAGTTAAATTGAGTCAAAGCAAAGATAAAAGAATCCTTCGACTCAAGAAATGTGTTAGTTACATGCAGAAGAATGGTATTACATATGACCTACTAACATCAAAACAGTAATGGCTAGAAGATAAGAAGGATATCTCTACAATGCTGAAAGCTGACAAATCTGTCACCTCAGAGTTTACTTCTTATAAAATGTCCCTCAAAAAGAAGAAATAATATTTTAAAATTAAAAGTGGAAATTTTGTTTCCAGAACACCTGCATTACAAGAAATAACAGGATGTTTTTCAAGTTGCAGGAAAATGACACCAGATGGAAATTTGGATCTATAAAGAGAATGAGGAGCATCAGAAATAGTACATGTGTAAATAAATATAAAAGGCTGAAAATTTTAAAAATTTCTTTAAAGTATAGGAGTCCTCAAAGCCAAACTGATAACACTATTCTGTCAAGCTTACAGGTACTTAGATACCATATATATGTATGTATGTGTATATGTGTGTGTGTGTGTGTGTGTGTGTGTGTATGACAGTACCAAAGGTAATAATGGGGAATTGACTGTACCAATAGAACAAGAAATATCCTACTGTCTACACAAAGCGGCACCACATTCCTGCCACACAGTTTACTCTAAGTTAGGGAGGCATTTGGAACTGGTTACAAAAACTATCAAAAGGAACAGCTGGGGGAGTTAACAGAAAAAGTATTATCTTTTTTTTTTTCCTTTAAAAGGGTAAGAAAAAGAAAACAAGCTGGGCTTGGAGGTTCATGTCTGTAAACTCAGCACTAGGGATGGTAAGGAAGGAAGGATGATCTTCATGTGTTCCAGTCCAGCCTGTGCTACGGAGTAAGATGATGTTTCCAAACAGAAAAGGGATGGAATGAGCAGGCCCCTTCCTCATCAACATCAGCTTGACTTTAAACATATTATGGACACAAATTAGCTTTTGTTCATCTATTGTGTGGGAGGTTGTTTGGACATTATCTTTGCAGGGCTGGAGATCAAACCCTGAGCCTTACACAGGCAGGCAAGTCCTGTATCAATAACCAACTGGTAACCTTTAGCAAAAGAAAAGTTAGTTTTCTCTGTGGGGAGCCGCAGCTGCCACCCAATATATATATTGAACACCTGGTCTCCGGCCAGAGCAGAGAGCATTGATAAACAAGCCCTTAGTTGGAAAAGCTGCGTGCCTCCAGATTATGATGCAAGCTGGCATGATTTTCCCGCAGCCTGTTATGCTTTGCCATGTAGCTGATGATGATTGTGACCAGGGAAAGTATTTAACCCACAAGGGCTGGGGGCTGGGAGATAGTAAGTAAGATATAGAGATTAGGAGTAAGTATGTAGAGAAATAATAGTGAGTAAGTATGTATAGATAGGAGTAAGTATGTAGATATAGAAGTAAGATGTATGTAAGAATAGGAGTAAGTAAGATGTAAAGATAGAAATAAGATGTAAAGATAGAAGTAAGATGTAAGAATAAGAATAGTAGTAAGTAAGATGTATGTAGTAAGATGTAGGGAATAGGAGTAAGTAGAAAATAGGAGTAAGTAAGAAGAAAGTAGAAAGATATAACTAGTAAGATGTAAGAAGAAGATATAGAAAAATATAAAAGAAGCTAGCTAGAGAAGAAGTAAAAATAAAGGTTCCTGAATAAAACCTGCTTGGAGAAGAGCTCATTGTTGCCTCCTTATTTCCGCTGGACGGAAAAAGGCACCCAACATTTCTCCAGTGGAGTTTCACTGGGTTAGAAACCACACTTAACAGCAGGCCCCATGTCCAGTATTACAAAGCCAACAGGAAATGAACTCAACTGTATTTTTGGAGGTATATCTCATTGCTTTACCTGTGCATTTTAAAAACAAAACCTTACAAGCCTTTTGCTTATATATTATTGTTTCCGATTTTATTCTTAGGGTTTTCTGTGTGTGAATGTGTCTCTGTGTCTGTATGTGATATTTTTGCTTTTGCTTTAGCTTTTTTATTCATTTTTTCTAGTCATATATCAGAATATATATGAAAAAATCTATTTTCAATTAAAAATAAAATGTAAATTTAAAAAATATCAGAGCACACAAAAATCATAAGGATACATTCATCTAAGACAATGCTTTCAAAACAGATGTAATAAAACCTGTTATGACTCAAGACTAGAGAAATTCACATTCTATCCTGGGACTTTAGTCTTCCATTATTATCAGTTGATAAGAAAAATAAGACAAAACTTTAATAGACTATGAAAGAACAAACCCATCAGTCTCCAGTCAGCATGTGCAGATCACTGCACTCAATAGCACAATGAACATTTTTAGAAAGGCACATGCAATGTTGCCCAATACATACTATATTGGCCTCCAGAATAAACTTCAGTATATTTCAAACAATTTAAAGCTAATAGAATATGGAACTTAACCATAATGGAGTTAAACCAAGATAAAAGTCTACATGTCATAAAAATGTGTTAAGTATTTAACATAGTTCTAAATAATCTACAGGCTGAAAAAAATAAAACAAAACTGGAGAGAAGCTGGTATTAAAATATGAAAAATACCTGGGTCCACCTGGGGCACACCTAAGAGCTGTAAATTGCTCTTGGTTCCCTGCTCTCCATTTTCAGTCCCACAACTCTGCTTGCATTTCTTGAGGCCTGAAGGTTCCAGGGAACCCCACTCTTAAGCCCTTGCCTGCTAAGTCTCCTTGTGACATACCAAAGAACGGTGCCTGATCCCTGCTCTCTATTTTTCAACCTACACCTCTGCCTGCATTTCCTGAGGAAAGCTTGCACCAGGGGCAAACCGATGAGATGCTCCCCAAACCTCAACACACCTCCAACTCCTTTCCTACCAAGTTCCCCTAAAGCATATCCAACAAGGGAGAAACAGCACCCTGTCCCCTGTACTCTACTTTTGGCCTACAACTCTGTCACATTCCCAGAGGTCTGCTAGAGATAACCAGATGGCTAAACTCCAGTGTAAGAACACAATCAAAAAGAGCTAGGGCAATATGGCACCACCAGAGCCCAGCTATCCTGCTACAGCAAGTCCTGGATGTATTAACACAGCTAAAGTACAAAAAAATGACCTTAAATCCAACCTTATAAAGATGATAAAGTCTTTAAAGAGGAAATGAATAATTTCCACTAAAGAAAAATAGGAAAATACAATCAAAGTGGTGAAGAAAATGAATAAAACTGTTTGACACCTGAAAATAGAAACAGAAGCAATAAAGAAAACACAAACTAAGGGAATCCTCGAAATGAAAAACCTAGGTAAAAGAACAGGAACTACAGATATAAACATCAACAACATAAGAGATGGGAGAGGGACTCTCTGGCATAGAAAATACACTAGAAGGAATTGACACAACAGTCAAAGAAGATTTCCATAAACTAAAGAAAGAGATGCCTATAAATATACAAGAAGCTTACAGAACACCAAATTGATTGGACCATAACAGAAAATCATCCTGCCACATAATAATCAGCCACTAACATCAAAATAACAAGAATTAATAATCATTGCACTTGAATATCTCTCAATATCAACAAACTCAATTCTTCAGTAAAAAGACAGACTATCAGATTGGATGTGAAAACAGGATCCATCATTCTGCTGCATATAAGACACACACCTCAACTTCAAAGTAAAGGGCTAGGAAAAAAATTCCAAGCAAATGGACTAGAATTGCAAGCTAGAATAGCCATTCTAATATCTAATAAAATAGACTTTCAACCAAAATTAACCAGAAGAGATGGAGAAGGACACTTCATATTAATTAAAAGGAACATCCATCAAGATGACTTCTTAAGTTTGAATAGCTATGCCCAAATGCAAGGGAGCTACATTTCTTTTTTTTTGGTTTTTTGAGACAGGGTTTCTCTGTATAGCCCTGGCTGTCCTGGAACTCACTCTGTAGACTAGGCTGGCCTCAAACTCAGAAATCCACCTGCCTCTCCCTCCCAAGTGCTGGGATTAAAGGTGTGCACCACCACGCCCGGCTGGGAACTACATTTCTAAAAGAAACATTACTAAAGCTTATTAAATCACACATTGAACCCCACCCTTTAATAGTGAGAGACATTAACACCAATGGACAGATTATCCAGGCAGAAACTAATGGAAATTATGACTCAAATGGACTTAACAGATACCTACAGAACATTTCACCCTAACACAGAAGAATATACCTTTTTCTCAATACCTCATAGAATCTCTTCCAAAACTGATCATATACTTGGTCACAATACAGATACAAGAAAGCTGAAATACCCCTGTATCTTATTAGACTGCCATGGTTAAACAACAACAGAAGGAACAGAAAGCCACAAACTCATGGAAACCAAACAACACTCTACTCAATGACCACTGGGATAAGGAAAGAATAAAGAAAGTAAGGACTTATTAGGATTCAATGAAAATGAAGGCACAACCTATCCAAACTTATGAAACACAATGAAAGCAGTGCTAAAAGAAAAGTTCATAATACTAAGGGCCTTCATAAAGAGATCCCACACTAGCAACTTAACAGCACACCTGAAAGGTCTAGAACAAAAAGAAGCAAACACAGCCAAGAGGAGTAGACTGCAGGAAATAATCAAACTGGGGGCTGAAATTCCTAAAGTACAAAGAAAGAGAATAATACAAAGAATCAATAAAACCAAGAGCTGGTTCTTTGAGAAAAATCAACAAGATAGACAAACCTTTAGCCAAACTAAGTAAAAGGCAGAGAGATAGTCTCCAAATTAACAAAATCAGAAATGAAAAGGGATGCATAACAGAAACTGAAGAAATTCGAAGAATCATTATACATTACTTGAAAAGCCTGTACTTCATAAAATCGGAAAATATAGACAAAAGTGGATGATTTTCTAGACAGACACCACTTACCAAAGTGAAATCAAGATCAGGTACACTATCCCAACAGTCCTATAGGCCCCAAGGAAAAAGACACAGTCAGTAAAAGTCTCCCAATCAAAACAAACAAACAAAAAACAATGCCCAGGGACAGAATGTCTTAGCATTGAATTCTACCAAACTTTCAAAGAAGAGCTACTATCAATACTCCTTAAACTATTCCACAAAATAGATACAGAAAGAACACTGCCAAACTGATTTTATGAGGTCACAGTTATCCTGATACCAAAACCACATAAAAACTCAACAAAGAAAGAGAATTTCAGACCAATTTCTCTTATGAACACTGATGCAAAAATAAAATACTTGCAAACTGAATCCAAGAACACATCGAAAACATGATTCCCCATGATCAAGTAGGCTTCATCCCAGGGATGCACGGATGTTTCAGTACATGAAAATCCATCAATGTAATCCACTATATAAACAAACTGAAAAAAAAATCCCATGATTATATTATTAGACACTGAAAAAAAATGGATAAAATCATGTTAAAGGTATTAGAGAAATCAGGAATATATAGCACATACCTAAGCATAATCAAAGCAATATACAGCAAGCCAACATGAAACTAAATGGAGAGAAACTTAAAGCATTTCCACTAAAATCAGGGATGAAACAAAGCTGCCTATCCTCTTCTTACATCTGACAGAGGACTAATATCCAAAATATATAAAGAACGCAAGAAGATAGATACCGACAACCCAAGTAACCCAATTAAAACCTGGGGTATTCACTGATAAGTGAGTAATAGGCAAAAAGTGTGGAATACTCAGGATACAACTCAAGGACCACATGAAGCTCAAGAGGAAGGAAGGCCAAAAAATAGATGCTAAAGTCCTACTTAGAAGGGGAAAAAAATAATCAAGGGAAGTAGAGGGTAGGAGGGGGAGCACCCTCATAGAAGTGGGGTAAGTGGGGGATGGCATAGAGGGTTTGCAGAGGGGAAACTGGGGAAGGGGATAACATTTGAAATGTAAATAATAAAAAAGTCTGGAACAGAGTTAAACAGAATTCTCAACAGAGGAATCTCGAATGGCCAAAAACTACTTAAAGAAATGCTCAAAGTACTTAGTCACTAGGGTAATGCAAATCCAGACAAATCTGAGGTTCCATCTTACACCCATCAGAATGTCTAAGATCAAAACCTCAAGAGATAGCATATGCTGGCGAGGATATGGAGCAAGGAGAACATTCCTTCATTGCTGGTGGGAGTGCAAACTTGTACAACCACTTTGGAAATCAATTTGGTGGTTTCTCAGACAACTGGGAATAGTTGTACCTCAAGACCCAGCTATATGACTCCTGGGCATATACCCAAAAGATGCTCCACTATCCCATGAGGACCCTTGCTCAAGTATGTCCATAGCAACTCTATTCATAATAGCCAGAAACTAGAAACAACCTAGATGTCCTTCTACTGAAGAATGAGTAAAGAGATTATGGTAGGTACATCTACACAGTGGGATACTATTCAGCTATTAAAAACAAAGACATCATGAATTTTGCAAGCCAAAGGATAGATCTTGATAGTATCATCCTGAGTGAAGTAACCCAGTCCAAAAAGAACATGCATAGTATGTACTCATTTATAAGAGGCAGATGGAGGGAGGGAACTGGACGGGAGAGGGGATGTTGAAGGGAAAGGGGGAGGGTTCAGGATCAGGTGAGTGGACGGACAGGAGGGATGTTCAAATGGTTGTGAGAATGAATGGAAATATGCAACTGACAGGTGTGGGAAGGAGGAGGGCATCTACAGGAACATACAGAGACATGGGATAAAAGGAACACCCAAGAATCAATGTAGATGTTCTTAGCTGTGACTCACGGTATTGAGTATATGAAACCTGAAGAGGCCACCTTCCATATCTAGACAGGAACCCCAGTGGAGTGGTAGTGACACCAACCCACCCAAAATACTTTCCACCCAAAATTTATCCTGTATAGAAGTAATGCAGGGACTGGGGATAGAACAGAGACTGAGGGGATGGCCAATCAATAACTGGCTCAACTTGAAACCCACCCCATGGACAATTCCTGACACTATTAATGATATTTTGTTATGCTTGTGGACAGGAGTCTAGCATGGCTGTTCTCTGAGAGACTCCACCTAGCAGCTGACTCAGACAGATGCAGACACCCATAGCCAAACAGTGATTGGAGCTTGGGGACTCTTGTGGAAGAATAAAGGAAGGATTGCAGTGCCTAGGGGGATAGGAACTCCACAGGAAGACCAACAGTGTCAACTAACCTGGAGCCTTCTGAACCACCAACCAAAGAACATACACAGGCTGAACCTAGGCCTCCCTGTACATATATAGCAAATGTACAGCTCGGTCTTCACCTTGGTCCTGTATGTGGGAAATGTCCTTCTAGTTGGGCTGCCTTGTCTGGCCTCAGTGAGAGAGGATGTGCCTAGCTTCACAGAGACTTGATGTGCCAGGGTATAGGGATACCTCGAGGAGAAGGGGTGGGGGAAAAAGGGGAAAGACTGTGGGAGGGGGTGACTCGGGGGGGGGCAGCGAGAGAGATGTAAAGTGAATTAGCTAAATAAATAAATAAATAAATAAATAAATAAATGAAAAAAAAAAAAGCTCAATTTTCACAATGTAAGAAGATATAGGAAAACAGAAATAGTCCTAGGCCTAGAAAACCTGTAATCAAGGTCAAAGATATTTTTACAATGGAAACTGCCAAAATAGCTTCACTGATGAATTTTGTCATGTGTAAGGAAAAATATTAGTAGTCTTACATTAAAGACACTTCTCAATAGATTTTGTGTGATTATATGAAATAAAAATCTTGTAGAGTTTGATAAAAGGGTATTACTAAGTCATAGTTCATATGAACATATGATACACAAATTCTCAACAAAATATTAACAAAGCAAACTCTGAAACATATGAAGTGTAACAACACAACGACCAAGTGAGTTCTGCAAAATACAATGTTAACTTGATATTTCCAAATAATGGTGACTACATTACAACTAAGAAGAATGGTGACCATAGGAGAATAAAGGAGAATAATCACACGAGTCTATCACATGTGCCAAAGCACTGGACAAAAGTTAGCAAACAGGGATGTAAGGAACAAGTCCGGTCTGGTGAAGGGCTTACTGCGCTGTGGCACCCAAGGGTCATGTGTCAGCAATTTGGTTCCTCCAGTAATGGTACCAGAAATTTTCAAGAAGTGAGAACTACTAATTTGAGATCCTCAAATCAACTGCAGTTTGTTCCAGGAATGGATTACAGTATCTTGCTTCTTTGGCTTTCTGGTTTGCAGTGTGATTTCTCCTTCCTTCAGGCATTTATATGCTATGGGGCCTTGCTAGACCACTGCTGTGTTGTGTGGACTTTTAGTCTGCAGAACTTGAGCTCAAAAAAACCAAACCAAACCAAACCAAACAAAGACAAAAAGCAAACTGGTTTCTTATGTAGTTTGCCTGCTTCAGATATGTGTTACAGTTACAATAAAAAGGCTCGATATAGGATATCTATATTTAATGGACTTATTAATGACATATTTAATGGCTTTTCCTTAAGATTGGGAACAATGTAAGAATTTCTTCTCCATTTACTTCCATTTTACTCCATATTATATTAGAAGTCTAAACAAAGAAATAAAGTAAAAACAAACAACAATAGAAATAAAGCTTGTAGCTGGGCAGTGGTGGCACATGCCTTTAATCCCAGCACTTGGGAGGCAGAGGCAGGCAGATTTCTGAGTTTGAGGCCAGCCTGGTGGCCTGGAACTCAGAGTGAGTTCCAGGACAGCCAGGGCTACACAGAGAAACCCTGTTTCGAAAAAACAAAAACAAAACAAAACACAAATAAAGCTTGTAAAGGCATAAATATTTATGCACAACATGACTGTGAATTTGAATATGGTAATGAGTTTACAAATCAGAATAAATATTGGCACAATATATGCACTTAACAAATTGTGTAAGATAACCCAAACACAGATAACAAAAGAACACATGGTATGCATTCTCTGATAAGTGGATATTAGGCTAGAACATCAGAATATACAAAGTACAAACCACAAACCATAAGAAACTCAAGAAGAAGGAAGACCAAAGTGTGGATACTTCATTTCTTCTTAAAAGTGGGAATAAAATATCCATGGATGGAGTTATAGAGACTAACTATTGAGAAGAGACTGAAGGAAGGACAATCCAGAGACTGTTCCACCTGAGAATCCTTCCCATATTCAATCATCAAATCTAGACACTATTGTGGATGCCAGCAAGTGCTGGCTGACAGGAGCCTGATATAGCTGTCTCCTGAGAGGCTCTGACAGTATCTGACTAATACAGAAGTAGAGGCTTACAGCCATCCATTAGACTGAGTACAGGGTCCCCAATGAAGGAGCTAGAGAAAAGACCCAAGGAGCTGAAGGCTTTGCAGCCCCTTAGGACGAACAACAATAGGAACTAACTAGTACCCTCAGAGCTCCCAGGGACTAAAACTCTAACCAAAGAGTACACATGGGGGGTACTCATGGCTCCAGTAGCATGTGTATAGCAGAGGATGGCTAAGTCTGTCATCAATGGGAGGAGAGGACCTTGGCCCTGTGAAGGTTCTATGCCCCAGTGTAGGGGAATGCCAGGGCCAGTAAGCAGGAGGGGCTGATATGGTGAGCAGGGGGAAAGGGGAGGGAACAGCGAATTGTTTTAGTTTTTGTTTTATTTTATTTTATTTTTTTGGAGGGGATCCTGGGAAAGAAGATACTGTAAATAAAGAAAACGTCTAATAAAAAAAACCAAATTGTGGTATACAACACAGATATTTAAAAATGAGTATTTTTAAAAATTCTACCAGTAAATTCAATGAAAAACATATATGTAATATCATTATAATGAATTAATGAATTAACTTGAAAGGTTTAAATAAATATAGAGATAACATGTTTTCACCATTTTGAGTCAATATTATAAAGTCAATATTTTGAGTATGTTAGTTATCCTCGATGAATCAAATAAAAATCAAATTCAATTTCCTCAACAGAAATTGATAAGCTTAGTATAAGTGGTAAGATACCAAGGCTGACATCAGAATGGGCATACTGATCAACACTACTCTCTGTACATGTATGTATGGGTATTCAGTGGACATCAGAATGGGCATAGTGATCAACACTGCTCTCTGTACATGTATGTATGGGTATTCAGTGGACTTCTGATACTGCATTACATAGTTTTATGAAGAAAAAAGTTCCGTAAATAACCCTTAAATAACTGGGTATTGCAGGATTTTCTCTGTCCAATCACATTAGGGCAGTGGCAGGCCTGTGATTGGACAGGAAAAGGGAGGGAGAGCTAGGAGTCTGGGGGACAGAGAGCTTGATCACAGGAGAGAGGAGGGAGAAGAACGAGAATGCAGGCAGACATGGTGTTATCTAAAGGTTAGAATAACTGGGTTAAAGCTTTGTCATTATCAACTGGCTCTGAAATTATTGTATTGGTATCTTGTAAATGTGATATTATTACTATATAAGTCTAACTAGTTAGCTATAAGTTTAAGAGTCTTAATTATACTGGGTTATTAGGTGTTAAGATGGCTAATCAGGGGTGCATGGGGCAATGCCTGGCAGCGAGAGGAACATGCACCCCCCGCCCCAGAGACAGCCTCGCAGGGCATGAGAGTTGGTGGGCCAAGAGACCATGTGAGTGAGATCATCTGGCACAGGGGTTAGCTCCAGAGGGTTGGCGGCAGCAGCGGCAGGAGTGAGAGAATATGGCCTGGCCCTGCTGAGAGTAGGTGGGTTTTTGTTTGTTTGTTTGTTTTTTGTTTTGTTTTGTTTTGAGATAGGGTTTCTCTATGTAGCCCTGGCTGTCCTGGAACTCACTCTGTAGATCAGGCTGGCCTCGAACTCAGAAATCCACCTGCCTCTGCCTCCCAAGTGCTGGGATTAAAGGCGTGCGCCACCAACACCCAGTGGCGGCGAGTTCTTTTTTTTTAATATTTCCTGCAACACTGGGTATCAGCATAAAGAAAGATGCTTGAGAGTTACCTCAGAACTGAGTTACTGAGCCTTGAGACTTACCTCAGAACACAAACATACACTCAGACCCAATATTCTAAATCGACTATGACTTACATGAAAGGTACGCATCTACAACTCTTACTGAAGAATATCATCTTTATTAAGATACCAGTTCCAAGTAAATAAAAAAGTAATTTAAGCACTAGGAAAGATATTCACAATGCACATTTTGGAAGGAGGTTAAAATATAGGAGCTAAAATATCCAAAAATCTCTATGTTCAGCAATCAGTTATTTATCTGATTGAAACTAGTTATAAGAGTTGAGTAGATACTATGCTAGAAAAGACATATAAATTGCCAATGTGCAGTATCCAAAGATGTTTGTCATTCCTTAGAGTACTTTATATTAAAACCACAATGATAGGTTATTTCACAAAACCCGTGAAACAGTTAAAAGGAAACTGATAAAATCAGCCTTTGAAGTGACTTGGAGTGGCTGGAGCTCTGATTCTTTTCTAGGGAGAGTGTTCTGCAGATGGTCCCTAACTAATGATGGTTCAACCTGCACCTTTTCAACTGTGGAGTACTATAGTTATATGGATTCAGTAGAAATATACTTCAAATTTTGAATTCTAATTTTCCTAAAGCTAGCAACACGTAGTGCTGTTATCTAGGATGTTCTGCTTGCTGATAGCCATGAGATCATGAAGAGCCTCAACTGAGGACTACAATGTACTATGCTATAAGTACATTTTTTGACTTATAAATTTTCAACTTATAATGGGCTTACTGAGAGGGTTTGCTGTGTTATATACAACTTTAAAAGGGAACTATAATATTATAGTGACTCTAGTTCTAGATGATGATTTAATACAAAAAGAAATGGCCCAGTTGTTAAGAGCACTGACTGATCTTGCCTATAATCTATGCTGGGTTCCTAGTACCCATATCACTCAGCTCACAATTGTCTATAACTCCAGTTATAGGGGATCTGACATTTTCTTCTGGCCTTCAGAGGCATCTATGTGCAACTAGTGCACAAAAATGGTGTACAAAAGTTCATGCAGAGCCAGGCGGTGGTGGCGCACACCTTTAATCCCAGCACTTAGGAGGCAGAGAAAGGCGGATTTCTGAGTTCGAGGCCAGCTTGGTCTACAGAGTGAGTTCCAGGACAGCCAGGGCTATACAGAGAAACCCTGTCTCGAAAAAACAAAACAAAACAAAACAAAACACACACAAGAAAAAAGAAAGAGAAAGAAACACGCAATAAAGTATTTATAGTCCTCAAACTTTGGGAATAAATGCATACATATTTATATAATTTTATTTATTTGAATATTTAGACCATGTAATACAATTTGAATTGATAGCAATAAGACTGCTGGTGTTTTGGGACTGAGACTAAAAGGAATGTAATGAAAAACGAAACACAAGACTTTTTGGTGTGATGGGTGTCAGTTACGCAATATATACATTAGTGTTTTCTGGACTTGACATGGCTGTTACACACATAAATTCAAGTGTCTGTTGTCTGCTCAAGACCTGCACAAGATCAGGCCAGTCAAAATACCAGTATAGATAAAATATGAACTCTTATCTGAGAAGTGACTAGCAGTTAATGGCTTAATAACTTCTCAGAGAAGGGAGAGTGGCCCTTACTCCCATGGATGACTTGATACCCTTGATATGTTGGAAGCTCTATGTGAGCTCAGTGGATTAAAAGCAGAGGATATTAAGGTAGGAAGGAGACCTGATGGGGGAGTGCTACTAAGAGTTAGGAGGGGAACAGGAGGTATAGAAGATCAAAACATGTGAAATACATATGTGAAATTCTCAAAGACTAAATAAAAATTACATTTAAGGATTTATAGGCAGAAAATAAGTCACAGGAAAGGTCATCCAAAGATTGCCCCACCTGGGGATCTATCCCGTATACAGTCAACAAACCCAGACACTATTGCGGATGCCAAAACGAGCATGCTGACAGGAGCCTGATATAGCTGTTTCATGAGAAGCTCGGCCAGAGCGTGACAAATACAGAGGCGGATGTTTGCAGCCAACCATTGGACTGAGCATGGGGTCCCCAATGGGATCTAAAATGGAGGAGTTAGAAAAAGGCCTGAAGGAGCTGAAGGGGTTTGCAATCTCATAGAAAGAACAATAATATAAACCAACCAGACCCTTCAGAGATCCCAGGGACTAAGCCACCAATCAAGGAGTACACATGGAGGGACCCATGGCTCCAGCTGCATATGTAGCAGAGGATGGCCTTGTCAGACATCAATGGGAGGAGAAGGCTCCATACCCCAGGGTAGAATTCAAAGGCAGGGAGGCGGGAGTGGGTGTGGGTGGGGAACACCCTCATAGAAGCAGGGGGAGGAGGGATGGGATAAGGGGTCTTGGGAGGGTAACCAGGAAAGGGAACAACATTTGAAATGTAAATAAAGAAAATATCCAATTAAAAAAGGAAAAAAAAAAAAAAGAAAGAAAATAAGTCCCTAAAGGAGTCTGAGATATACAAACGTCACCATCAGATGTTGTTTCCCAAAGCTCACTGACTAAGCTAACTGTGTAGGCAGGCACTGCACACATGCTCTGCACCATGGTCCATGCATAAGTCAGAAGCTAGTTGTCAGCTAACTGTATTTGTTACTATTTTTACAGTCCAGATGAACTATGTACAGAATTCACTGAAGAGGTATGATGTTTAAAGACACAGGGTAGAATTATTAGGTACGGCATCTATTGAAGCAATTAAATTGATGGAGAATGATCAGATGAAAATATTAGAAGAAATTAAAGCTACAATATTTAGAATTGCTATATCTTAGTCTCCCTCAATTTACTAAGATTTTACTAAGTCATAAGATACTACTGAACAGGAAGCTGAGAAACCCTACTTTGCAGTGGAGAAAGGTAAACATACCATAGCATGCTGAAGTTTCTTTCTCTTTTGCCCATGTCTCATGTCGCAATAGTCTGCTCTTGAATGAGAAATTTTAAATGTCATTCAGGACCAATTGAAAACCACTTGTATTTGCATTCCTTAAAAAGCAGAAAAACATTAACCTTTTGTTTTATTGAATTTAAATGCCAAGGAAATGCTGATGCAGTCTTGGGAGACTGAAATACTTTTATAAGGAAGAATAGATGTCATTTATTAACAAAGAACAATTACTTGATAGGATGCCTTCTGACAAAAAGCAGATTGGTATTCTCATCATAGAAAAGGCATTATGAAAAAAAAAATCTAGCCTAGACCTCTGAGACTTGAATAATTTAAAGCTGCATTTGGTGCAATTTGAATTTTTCTTTAGGGAGGCAAAGTTAAATACCTTTAATTTGTTCTAATTATTTCAAATTTGCAAGTTAATTATGGCTGATCATTAAATAACAAAAAGGACTATCGTCTCCATAGAGTTTTACCTCCTACCCTCTGCATTACTTAAGCTAGATTTTAGTATGCATGAATTAACTTTCTAAATAATCACACGGTTTGACTAAATGGCTCAGTAAAATGAGCTCTGATCCTCAGAATAAGCATTAATGGACATTAGAAATGCTACTGGGACTCATGTTACTTACATTCTAAGTATTTTTAATGGAGCCTTATTTACTAATCTTTATGTACTGCTCAAGTTAGAATGCCATATAGATACATTATTCTGCTTTACTGGAGAAAAAGTCCAATCTTGGTGACAATAAAAACAAATGTCCATTTAACGCCAACTAAATTCATGTTGAAATTTATGCAGGAATGTGATGATAGGATTTCACTTGTTCTTGCTGTTCATCTCAGTAAATCAGTCTAGGCCAGACGGGCTGCTCACTATGTAAAAAGAGTTACTGATATATTACATGACTCAGACCAGCAAAGGGAGACTCAGTAGCCAACCCTAGTGGAATACTTATAGTCCATCCATTGCCTTGAAAGAAACACATGCTGATGTTTTCTGCTTTCCACCTTGTAGGTACCACTTCTAAGTATACTGGCAAACAGTAAACATGAAGCCAGATATCACATAACCAAACGGCCTAGAAATTTTCTTAAAAAGTTTCTCTAACTATCCTAGATATATTGTCACATCATGTGATTGAATAAAATATTTTGAGACCAAAAAAATCTGCAGAATCAAACTTAATGAAATGTTCCATATGTTCAGATATCTGCTTTTCTACCCCAGAACCATCAAGGTAAGTATCATTTTCATAAATCCAGCACATTAAATCAGAAAGCCTACTGTATGTTGGCTCTGTATTCAGGCATGGAAACACATGCTGGAATAACTATCTTTGAATATTTATGATTAAACAAGGAGTAATAGGTAGGTAAATACATATACAGTTTATTATGGTATTAGAATAATAATGTAAGTAAAATATCACATGGAGGAGAAAACAGTAATAGGAAACCTTGAAGAAGCGTGGAAAAGAAAGAAGAGATTGAAGTAACAGAGGTTCTGAGGAGAAGTGGTTAATTTACTATGGCATGATCCCTTGGGCCCATTATATAGCACTTCTCTGGAAAATTTATGTAATAGGCTGGGGAGATGGGCTCAGCTACAAGCATTTGCTGCTCTTCCAGAGGACTTAGGTTTGATTCCCAGCACCCACATGGGAGATCTGACATTCTGTTTTGGCTTTCACAGGGACCAGGCAAACATGTAGCATATAGACTATGAAGACAAAACATCCATGTATATGAAAGTTAAAAAGAAAAGGATTTATTCCAGATCCCTTCTAGGTATAATAATCATGTCTGGACAATAGGCATATTAGAGGTCCTACAGACGAAGCTGAGACATGCACTGTGTACTCAGGAAAGAAAGGAGTGTGACTTTAGGAGCAGCTAGGGAAGTTTGGTAGTTGAGAGTGTTTAGCTATTTGTAAGTTTTGGCAGATATTTCTTAACTTGTCTTGGCCTCAAAGACATCTCATCTAAAAAGAGATGAATTATTCATTATCAACTCATTTTGCCATCATTATTACATTAGGCAACATTGAAAATATTTAGAGAAGTCTCTGATTCATAGTAAATGCTCACTAAACATTCACTGACTGGTTGAATAGATGGATACTATGATTACTGAGATTATAGAAGGATGAGTAGACCATTTTTCATGTAGAGATTATGTGTTATAGAGATGCTTAATTTGAAGGATCTGTAAATGACTCATGATAGACCATGCTGTTACACAGTTGTGGACAGGGTTATATTTCAGGAAGGAAGAAGATGGACCGACCATGAGACAAAGACTGCAGAGTAACTGGCACATAAATATGATCTAAGGTTATAAGAATGAGCTCAGAAGATGGAACATCTTTCTGTATGGATGGGTTTGATCTGTTAAGATTTTTATATCTATGTTCATTAAAGATAGAAGTTTGTAGTTTATTGGTTTTAAAAAATCAGGTTAGCTATGTCACTTGCTATTGGAAAGTCATGTAATACGACACTGGAGCAACAGCTCAGTTGGTAACGTGCTTGTTTTGTAACCACAGGGACCTGGAATGAATCTCAAGAATCAATGTAAAAGAAGACAGGCATAGTAGTGCACATTTATATGGTCTCTATATCCATGCACCTACATGTTGGGTTATGGGGGTGTCTGGCGTTTGCTCAGGGCTCAGGCTGGTCAGGAGGCGGGATGCAGGAGTTTTGACTGAAGCTGCTGGGCACTGCTCTGGGTGTCCAGGAGCGCAGTCTGAGGTCCCTGGGGACAGCTGAAACTGGCTCAGGGGTCCCTGGCCTGCAAGAGGGGCCATGGCCATCTTGTTCTCAGGCTGTTGGGCATACCAGGTACCACTGGATGCTGCAGAAGAGCTGAGAAAATGGAGTGGAGGCCCAAGGACTGGATCTAGCTTGGGCTTGAGGGGGAAAGGCGGGGAGAACTGGGCTGGGACCTGTGGGAGAGTCCTTGGTTTGTTGGTGGGCAGCTTAGCTTGGTGGAGGCCATGGCTAGGAGCACTGAGAGCCTTCTGCAGGAGATTAGACAGGCTCTTTAGATGAAGGCCTCTTCCATTGTTTCCCACGGTGGATCCCGATGAAAAGAGGCAGCCCATGGTTTTGAGGCTTGTCATGGAGGAGAGTGGTGATGAGTAAAACCGTACCCCACTTTCTCAGGGTGGGCCTGAGGTTAAATACCTTTTGCAGGGTGGAGTGTCTGGGAAGGGGAGTTTATTGGCTAAGCTTCCAGGTCTTTAGGTACCTCATTAAAATGGAGATCTGTCTTCAGCCTAAGCGCCCTGTGGTCACATCCTCTGTGGAGGGGTTTGGGGCTTTGTCCTTACGTGACTGATGGCCACAGACCTATGGAGAGCTATGGCCTCGTGCCAGGAGCCTGGTGTCCAGGAGCATGGCAAAATGTCTACCATTCCTTGCAGGGTTATCCCCTGCAGCGTCACTGGGGTTTCAAGACTTAGCTCAACCAAAAATCAGGCTGCCCTTCACGATTCTATACATACACACACATATGCATCCTCACATACCAAAATGAGTGCATGTACACACACACACACACACACAAAGAGAGAGAGAGAGAGAGAGAGAGAGAGAGAGGGAGAGAGAGAGAGAGGGAGAGAGAGGGAGAGGGAGAGGGAGAGGGAGAGGGAGAGGGAGAAAGGGAGAGGGAGAGGGAGAAAGGGAGAGGGAGAGGGAGAGGGAGAGAGGGAGAGAGAGAGACAGAGAGAGGGAGAGAGGGAGGGAGAGAGACAGAGAGAGGGAGAGAGGGAGGGAGAGAGACAGAGACAGGGAGAGAGGGAGGGAGAGAGACAGAGACAGGGAGAGAGGGAGAGAAGAAGGGAAAGAGACAGAGGGAGAGAGGGAGGGAGAGAAACAGAGACAGGGAGAGAGGGAGAGAGAGAGAGGGAGAGAAGCAGAACAACTTGGGATTAGGAGAAGAGTAATAATCATGGTTTTAGCTGAATGCTATAGCAGGCTGCTAATGAATGGAAGGCGAAGCAGACAAAAATGAAGAGAAAGGCAATAGTTCCAAAGGAGATGAAAAGAGTTTCACTGTTGTTTTAAGAATATGGTTCTGCAATACCTACCAACCATAACAATTACAATTAGCATGGCAAGATACCAATAAAGCATAATGAGTGACACTCACCCACTGGTGGTAGCCAACAGCTGTCTGATTGAACTTAAGGTTCATTCATGTCTGGTACTGGAAACTTAGCTTCTCAAGGCTAGAACCTCTGAAAAGAATCTACCATTGTCACTTTACAGGACACATAATTCCTTACTACATTCTAAGTTTTATTCTTATATCCATAGATAAATATAGCTACCATCTCTCACCAGGAAGCTTCTCATTACAGCAAATGGATACTGTCAACGAAGACTACAACTTGATACTATACAGAGATCAAAAATTTGTTTCAAGCCTGGCACCAATGGATACATCTACATCACAGCTCTTGCATCTATGGTTTAAGAAACATCCCAGAAATGTAGATGGAAAGATTGTAAGAGCCAGAAATGTAGTTAAGTCTACTGTAAAACATTCTCTCCTAAAAATGGCTGTATAAAAAAGACCAGAACAATGGCAGTATCAGTAAAAATGCTAATGTGGATGGGGCCCACCACTGGGAGTGACAAGCTACTAATGACCACTGAGCAAAGGAGAATTAGCCTCATCCAGGGGTGAGTCCCCTCTACTGGTTATCTAATAAAAAGTGGTCAGCCTTGAAACCATGCACACAAAAACAAACTCAGAAGGTTGCCTGTAGTTTTTAATTTAGGGGTAGAGTCTTGTAAAAACTATCCTATCCTCATTGACTTGTCACCTGGTCCTGACATTATGCAAGATTTAGTTAGAGAACTCTATTGTTCAGATTTCATGGAGACAGCTTCCCTGTTGTGTTTAGAAGATGCTTCTCACAGAAAAGGAGGCAGGAAGCATCCTTATCCTCTGGCTCTTAGACTCTGTCTGCCTCCTTTTCTGTGAGATTCCCTGAGCCTCAGGTGTAGGAGCTAGATTGTGGATGTGTCAGCTGGGGCTGGACACTCCAGAGTCTCTATTCTTTGCATTTTGATCAGTTGTGGATCTCTGTAGGAATCACTACCTGTTGTAAAAAGATAAGGGATGAGAGCTACACCTGGGAGTATAAGAGTAAGTATTTGGAATACAGTCACAAATTATATTGGCTTAGGAAATGGCAGTAACAGGTTCTCCAGTAGACTTTATTACCCTTCAAACCAGGAGTAGTTAGTTTTATAATACCAGACATGACTGTCCACCTATTGGGCAGGCTTTATGCCCAATTAGACACCTCTCTACTCCAAAGCCTATAGCCACTGTTCCTCTAACCACATTTTAATTTTTTTAAATATTACAGTATAATTTCATCATTTCCCTATCTTCTTTCTTCCCCTAAACCATTCCCATGTACCTTCTTTTCTCTCTCTCAAGTCCATGTTCCTTTTTTTGTTATTGTTACTTATACATATATTATACAGATATGTATATGTATACATTACACATGTATATATATACACACATATGTAAAATGTATTTATCTGTATACACATGCAATGCATATTATGTTATAAAGAAAACTGTACTTTCTACTTTTTACAAATATATGTATATGTGTATATGTAATAATAACAAAGACACACACAAATATATAAATACAATCCATTGAATCCATTTAGTATTGTTTTGTATATGAATTCAGGACTGACTTCCTGGTATTGGGTAACTAATTTGGGAGCTCATCCTTGGGGAGACTATTTCTCCTCTCAGCAGTCTTTTGATGCTAGTCTTCCTCTAGGTGTGAGATCCATGGAGATTTCCCCTTTATCTTAGCATGTCTATTGGTGGACACAACCACATTTTTATCTCTTAAAGAGTAAAGGCCAGGCAAACAGGATCAAACAGGATGCAGGTCTTTGACCCTCATTTGAGTTGTCACACATGTAGTAGATAACTTTACCAACAAGTAATACTCTATTGTACTAATTATTATTTGAGTATATTCGTATGGCATGCAGGTTTTTCCTAGTAAAAATAAAAGTGCTATGAACATTCAAATAACTATAGGACCTGCCTTAAATTTCAGTCATATGGTAAAACAGAAAGCTGTCAAGTCTTAAGAACTAATAAAGTCATATTTAAAAATAACTCTCATTTCTTTTAGTCTCAATTCAAAATTTTGTGAAAGCTTTGAAAATAAAGGGAAGCTGATGCAAAAAATTATTTGAGCACAGGAGTTTGAACTGCCTGGGCAACACAGTAAGATATCATCTCAATACAAACATTTAAATTATCTAAATCAGGCTAATTTACATTAAGATGTATAGATCCTGTTTGTGCAGAGTCACTCACTGACTTTCAAATATGCTTCCTGAGACTTTATAAGGAATTATAATTCTAACTTGTTCTTCCCACAATCCATGCAATAGTTTTCTGGGGCCTGATTGCTCAATACAACATCACAAGGCTTTCTTGACTTCTTGAATCAAATAGGGTCAAAATATCTCTATTTAGGTCTATGATTATTACAGAGATAGGGACAAATAACATGAAAAAAATTGGTGAAGGTTTTCTAAGAGTCCTGAAGAAAGCATGCTACAGACCTGTTACCACATATTTAAGATAGCCAAAATCAGTACATACCCTCTGTCCCTAGCTTGGAGCCCCAGACATGGCCCAGGCATTGATACTGAGCAAGCAGCTTTGCAGAAATGAATAGCAATTTTGAAAATATGTTTGTTTAGATTTTTGTTATTGTTGTTGTAAGTCTTAGTCACAGAAGCACCACCCATTGAAGGTTTATGATAATAGAAAGCTGGGTAGAAAAAGAAAATGTAGCATCTCAGAAAGATTCAAAGAAACACGTAAAAGGCTTCATAAATGGAGCAGGCAACTTTCAGCTACAGCGTCATGATTACTTGCCATTTGTATGGGTCATGCCCCAGCACTCATGTGAATCAGAGCCATTCAATAGTGTGAAAAGCCCAGAAGTGACTAGGGATATAGTCAAAGGTTTTAATTACCCCAGCGTGGAGAGCCTAAATGAAACTGATCATGCTTCTTTAATGTTAATAGAGATATGTAATTCTCAGAGACACTCCTTTATGTTTTTATCACATATTGTTGGCTGTTACTGGGTTTACTGTACAGTTACCAAGTGAACCACACTTTGAAATGTCTGCCATTTGAAACTGATCTCTTCGATTGTGATCTGTAAAAACTCTTCTGTGTGGGTAGAGCAAGTATGATTCATCAGTCCTCACTGTCAGGTATGATGCTTCATTGCTTATTGGAGACAAGTGAAGAATAGGGGCAGAGTTGCTAAATATACAAATATAAATAACCACTCAACCAAGGAAAACAAACTATGACAGTGTGTTTTGTCTGCTCCTTCATTCATGAAACATGCAAGCTCCTCTTACACTGACTACAAGTACAGCAAACAAATTGGAGGATCCTAACTATGGCTCCTAAGGTTGCCTTTACCGCACATCTCAGCCACTATCAGCACATTCTCATGGTGGTAAGCAAGAACAACGTCAGTTGTACTTTAAACTTCTAATGACCCAAACATATGTTAAAGCTACTCGCTAAAATTACTGACCAAGTATTACAATAAAATATTTCCTGGATGTTAGCCATAGCAGGACACCTGTCACACTGATTCACACCAAGCATTCCCAGCATAAAGAGGGTGCTGGCTGCTTTTCCCATACTTGACAGGACTGGCATTACTCAGGGTGCTTTTAAAACACACATCCTTTGGCTTTCTCTCTTAATACTCCTATCTAGTAGGTGAGGACTAAATGTCCTTGGGATTTCCTATAATTTATCTCAAAACATGGGATTTATTTTTCACACATCATAATGAAAGAGATTAGGTAGCACAGACTAAAGATGTGATGTGATGACTAAACAATACTGGAATTTATTTGGTTAACTCAATCACTAAAATCTACAAATACATACAACTATGAATCACTCAACAAAACCATAATGTATTGGCATCGTGCTGACGCAGGAGTCGTGGAAGGCGAGGCCCTGGCATACACAGCACTCTCAGCCCCCCAAGAACTCTCAAGATCACTATGAGAAAGCAGCTTAAGTATCTATGGGATCAGAGTGTTCCAGGATGAAGTCTAAATGTAGTATGACAAGACACATAGCTCTGAATATTCTTAAGAGGATTCTTGTTCCAATGCTTTTGTGAAATCAGCATTTTCTTCCTGTTATATTTTTCTTTCAAAGTCAGAAAGCTTATAACATAGCCGGGCGGTGGTGGCGCACGCCTTTAATCCCAGCACTTGGGAGGCAGAGACAGGTAGATTTCTGAGTTCAAGGCCAGCCTGGTCTACAGAGTGAGTTCCAGGACAGCTAGGGTTATACAGAGAAACTTTGTCTCAAAAACAAAACAAAACAAAACAAAACAAAACAAAACAAAACAAAACAAAAAAAAAGAAAGCTTATAACAATGACCTAAGATACTAAGTCCTTTTTAAAGTAAATAACATACATGTCTGATTAAAATACTGTAAGATGGAGTAGTTACATACCAACTGTAAAATCAAGATTCACTTGTAAAAAGAAGTCAATATTTTCTTTTATTTGTATATTCTCCCCTCTTTACACATTTCAATTTTTAAAACTAAAGCTTGTTGCAATCATACTTTGAGAAAAGACCTCCCTATGTAGTCCAACATTTAAAATCACAGTTCTCCAGCTCAGTTTCTGGGCTGTGAGGGAAGAGAGGCAGACACTGGCATGCTCTGCTGGGGTTAAAGCTTTTATCCAAGAGTAGCTGTAGACATCTCATCATCTCTGAAGACAATATAGACAATTTTCTTATCTCGTCACCCAGCTTTCCCTAATATAAACATCATACAGAACTGCTTAGCCAGGAAAGCAAACAAGAAAGCAGCATTGGTACACACATGTTGACTAGACTCCAGAAAATTGTATTCCATCAGTCATTGCATGTCTTCCATCATTCATTGCATTGTTACCATCTAGTAACTAATACAAGACATCACACTGCATGTAAGCATTGTATCTCCTTAGTTTCCCTCTTCTTCCATAGTTTATCTGACCATTTTGCAGAAGTACTGGTTGGCCACATAATGCCCCTCAATTTGTATGTTTTTCTTGTTCTCTCATGATTAGTGTTGTGAACATTTGAAAAAACATCTGAGAAGCAGACATGGTAGCACATGCCTATAGCCTTAGCACTTGGAGCAGTGATTCTCATCCTGTGGTTTTCAAACAGTCCAATGATCTTTTATACGGGTCACCTAAGACCACTGGAAAACACAGATTTTACATTATAACTCTTAACAATAACAAAAATAATTTTATGGTTTGGATCACCACAACATGAGGAATTCATTCAAGGGTTGCAGCATCAGGAAAGGTGAGAACCACTGACTTTGAGACTGAGGCAAATGGATCCCAAGTCTAAGTCCAAGTTCAAGATCACCCTGGGATACACATATAGAGCCTGACACAAAACAAAGCCCAAACCAGTAATGCAGAGGTCAAGTTTTTCATCAGCTACATGGTACCAATGTGACTGAATTGCTAGTGAGATAAACTTCAGCTGTTGGCTTAGGTTAGTGTCTGCTGGATCTACTTCCATGGACTATTCGGCTGTAAGGACTGCTATCTGTAGCCTATGCTCAAATGGAGTAGAGATCCACCAGGCCTTCCCTGGAGGTAAGTAGTTAGTGACTTCATTAAGAAGTTTCAGTGAAAATACATCTTTTCTCTTGTATTCATTAATAATACACTTATATAGAGAGTTATATACAATGTTACACAAATACTGTTGTTTAATTTGATCAAATTTGCTTGCTCTCTGGTGTCACGTGTATCACCGGAGATATTTTATTTTATTTTATTTCTGTTATCCTAAATGTTGCCTGTTTTTCTAAGAAGTTTCTTTTTCTTTTTTTTATTAGATATTTTCTTTATTTACATTTCAAATGATATCCCCTTTCCCGGTTTCCCCTCCAAAAACAACAACAACAATAACAAAAAAAAAAACCAAAAAACAAAACAAAACAAAACAAAACCCAACTCCTATTCCTTTCCCCCATCCCCTTTGCTCACCAACCCACCCTCTCCCACTTCCTGGCCCTGGCATTCCCCTCCACTGGGGCATAAACCTTCACAGGACCAAGGCCTCTCCTCCCACTGATGATCGACTAGGCCACCCTCTGCTACATATGCAGCTGGACCCATGAGTCCCACCATGTATACTCTTTGGTTGTTGGTTTAGTCCCTGGGAGCTCTGAGAGTACTAGTTAGTTCACATTGTTGTTCCTCCTATGGGTCTGCAAAACCCTTCAGCTCCTTGGGTCCTTTCTCTAGCTCCTTCATTGGGGACCCTGTACTTAGTCCAATGGATGGCTGTGAGCCCTAAGAAGTTTCTTTTATTAGAGAATGGGATTTAGGAACCAGAGCTTGTATTCAAGGGAAATTCATTGCTACTGGTATCACTGCTTCTAGACCTCCCTCTTTTGCAAATCTAGGCACACACACACACATACACACACAGACACACACACACACACACATACTCAGTTGGCTTTTGTAAACAGGTAATGTGATTTCATATACACATACTATTGACTGAATTGTTTCCCTTTATATGTTTAATTATTTTCCCCAGTGTAATTTTAAGATAAAGCCCATTTTAATTTTAATGTAATTTTAATGTAATTTTAAGATATTTTAAGATAAAGCCCATTTTTACCCCAGCTCCATACAAGGACACATCAAGAAAATTAGCATGTACGCCAGTTAGAAAGTTCTATCTTCTAAAATTGAGAAAAGAGTAGAGTTCTGTTAAGCTTTCCAATCTGCTTTCCTTTTAAATAGAAGTTCAAGTTGACTAAGACAATATATTAACACGACTATAATTATTTTTTCATTTTTTATTAGACTTTTATTTACATGTCATATGATATCTCCTTTCCCAGTTCCCACTCTGAAAATAAAAAAAAAAAAATAAGAAAAACCAAAAACCAAAAAAACAAAAAAACCCTTGTTCCTCCCCTCTTCCCCCACTCACCACCCACCCTTTCCTGCTTCCTGGCCCTGGCATTCCCCTACCCTGGGGCATAGAACCTTCACAGGGCCAAGGGCATCTCCTGCCCTTGATGACTGACTAGGCCATCCTCGGTATACATATGCTGCTGGAGCCATGAGTCTCACTATGTGTACTCTTTGGTTGGTGGTTTAGTCCCTGGGAGCTCTGAGGGTACTAGTTATTTCATATTGTTGTTCATCCTAAGGGACTGCAAACCCTTCAGCTCCTTGGGTCCTTTCTCTAGTTCCTTCATTGGGGACCCTTGTGCTCAGTTCAATGGATGGCTGTGAGCCTATACTTCTATATTAGTCAGGTACTGTCAGAGACTTTCAGGAGATAGCTATATCAGATTCCTGTCAGCCAGCACTTGCTGGTATCCACAATAGTGTCTGGGTTTGGTGATTGAATAGGGGAAGAATTCTCAGGTGCGGCAGTCTCTGGATTGTCCTTCCTTCAGTCTCTGCTCCATAGTTTGTCTCTGCAACTCCTTCCATGGGTATTTTGTTCCCCCTTTTATGAAGGAATGAAGTACCCACATTTTGTTCTTCCTTCTTCTTGAGTTCTTATAGTTTGTGGATTATACTTTGTGTATTCCAATCTTCTGGGCTAATACCCACTTATCAGAGAGTGCATACCAGTATTTATTTATTTTTATTTATATGAGTACATTGTAGCTGCCTTCAGACACACACAAGATGAGGGCATCAGATCCCTTTACAGATGGTTATGAGCCACCATGTGGTTGCTGGGAATTGAACTCAGGACCTCTGGAAGAGCAGTCAGCACTATTAACTACTGAGCCATCTCTCCAGCCCCTTATATAAATCTTATATACTAATCTGATACCTACTTGGTCCAGTGTTTTCCCTTTGCTTGTCTGTTATTTTGAGCTGTAGCACTTTCATGCTGAGAGACAGTGGGTCATCAGTGTTAGTGGCCATACAATATAGGGAACAACTATTTTCTCTAGATAAGGATTCTTTCTTTGATGCACATAGTTCTTCTGACAAAACTACCATCTGTGGACTTACGGGATAACTTATCCACCATCACAGCATTTCATACAGTACTGCTTCTCATCATTTCCCTTAGAGAAGTGAGTGTTCACACTCAAGTACTTGTTCTGTGCTTAGTACCTCTCTCCATCATTGTGAAGCAGTTATCTCCAGAAAAAGTAAAACCACCTTTTTGAAGACTCAGTTAAAGGGTCAGATAGGTAGTTTGTGGGAATTAAGCAAGCTTCTCTAGGATGCCCTATATCTTGTTAATGGATGGACACTTTTTTTTTTTCTATATGTATGATCCAATGGCTAGGAAAGAAGGGCAGGCACAGCAATGGCTCCATTCACTCCCACTCCATTGACTCAGTAGGGACATTTTTGTTTCTCTCTCCAATAACCTTAAAGGGAAAGTTCTTCTGTTAGAAATCAATAACTCGAGAGAACTAGAAGCTGGAATGACTACTTGGATAGTTTAGAAAAGTCACACCTCTGAATTAACAGGACAAAGAGGAAGTTACTATGCTGTCTGGAGTGACTGATCATAATTACCAAGGGGGACATGGGTCCTTTCTATACAGCGGAGGAGTTTGCTTAGAGTATAGACACTCTGTTAGGATAGCTCTTGGCACTATTACCCATGATGAAAGTTGATAGGAAGCCATAACCCATTTAAAGTAGAACCACAAATGGCCCAGTATCTTTGGTTTGGGAAGGTTTGGGAAGCCCTACCAAATAAACTTTAGGATGGCTGCTTATGGCACATATGGTACTGGAAGAAAGCATTTATAAATACTAGCCATGGCCAATATTAATTACAAATACTATTAACTTACAGAGATGAAGTCTATGGTAATTTTAAAAATTACCTTCTAATTTGGTTATGAATATGTCAATATATGTACATTGGCTAAATATCTTTGTTTCATTCTTTTTCATAAATCTTTATCATATAACATTAGAGTAAAAAATTTATATACTAACTTCTTAGTTATACCAACCATATAAGTAAACTTTGCAACATGTCTTACAACATTTATTTTCTCTGATTCTGTTTCTCTGGTGAACATGACATCAACATTAGAGCCTCTGTCCATCAGATAGGGCAAGGATCAGATTCAAGGTTAATCAATTAAGGCTTGCATATAATATATATCAAAGTAGAAAATGGCAAACAGCAAAGCAATGCAGAAAATCAATCTTTACCACAGGAGCAATAGGGAAAGCAAATGAGCCAATAGAAAAATTTCTCTGCAGGATTATAAAAAGTTAACACTGCTTCATAGGCAGTAGTGAGTTCTGAGATAGCATGTACCTGTGCAAACCATCATAGCTGATTGAGATGGCTGTATTCTCAAATACTTTACACATGCTTAGAAACAAAGTCATTATTCTTGTAGCTTTGTATCTAATAACTCTTCAACTATTCTAGGTATCCTCAGAGTGCTTACCTACATGCTTCCACAAAGAATACCTCTTTTAAAAAAACATAATGGATGCATTTACTGTTCTTTTATTTGTGTATTAAATGTTTATATGAATATTCAGAATCTAAAAATTAACTATCCTACAGCAGTTAAAAAAGCAAACTGAAGATACTGCTAATTAAAATTAAAATCTTTTATGGCATTTAAAAATTATCCACTTCCCTAGGTAACTCTGAGGACTTCTAAAAACAAGAATAAATAAATTGACTTAATAATCACTGTTCTTAACCTTGCTGCCTGTACACATTAGGAGGCACATAAAGGTCTTATGTGCCAATGGGATGGTTGTCTGTAACATGATTTTGGCTTCCATCTATTTTGCTTAGTGCTTACGTAGTCCTCTTAGTGCAAAAACATCTAAGGAGTAAATATTTCAGTTGTATAAATGAAATAGCACAATAATATAGATTCCTGCAGATATTTTATCAGTTGGCTCACAATACAGTAGACCATAACAAAAGATCATCAACCAGAATCTGAAGGTCTCAGACTGAGCTGCATTTATTGGTGCCTGCAAAAACAGTCAAAAGAAGTGACACCTGGCCAGGCAGTGGTGGCACACGCCTTTAATCCCCGCACTTGGCAGGCAGAGGCGGGCAGATTTCTGAGTTGGAGGGCAGCATGGTCTACAGAGTGAGTTCCAGGACAGCCAGAGAAGCCCTGTGTTGGAAAACAAAACAAAACAAACAAACAAACAAACAAACAAAACCCCAAAACAAACAAAACAAAACAAAAAAAGAAGTAGTGACACCTGTGAACTGCTGCCATCTTCAAGTCCCACTGCTTTTCTCTGTCTCCTGATAAAGTGATAAAGATCCACCTCTTCTCCCTACTGTGACAAGAACTTTTACCTTTCAGATTTCAGCAGGTCATGGAGTTATTATTTAAAAGGAAATCAAATCCTCACCCATAATAAGTGCTAGAACAAGGTGCGCAAAGGTTCAAGTAGCAATGAAACTTTCAATTTCCCTATCCCATTAATCTTGTCAGCTTGGAAGAGAAGTACTTTTGAAAATTATTTATGTAAATACTTAGAGGATAGAATCACTGTTATTCCATCCATTCACGTACATTAGGTAAGTTGTAAATGTTTACACAATTTACTACTACTGCTTGTGATACACAATTTACTATTACTACCTAGTGATAGCTACAGTATTTTTAGAAAACATCTCTGATTTCTATCCCCGTACTCTGTATCATATGAGCAAATGTAAGCCTCTAGAGCTGAGAACATGAAGGTATGTCCCATGAAGACACAGATTCTAAGCATAGGCAAGGCTAGACCTGAGGTGGGTTGGGCAGAGGCTTTCTTTTCCTATTTGAGTGTCTCCTATCTGAAAAGTAACAATAAACCACATAGACACAATAGCTAAGAAAGGCCCTCGGGGGCCTCGGGGGCCTCGGGGGCGAGGAAAGGTGTCTCCACTTGAAGCACAGGAAACTAGTTCTTCTGAAGAAGGCACACAGGCCCAGGTGTGACAAGTACAGGCACCAGACTATGCTGGTCTCCTTACTTCTTCCATAAAAATTAATACTATACTTATCATGAATTTATATATTTCAGTTAAAATTACACATAATTTTTAAATATTAAATTACCAGTAACCACATAATCAACATCACAAACAGAATTGGAGAGTATCTGGTTCTCTTTATGGTATATCATGCTTTTGGGATATGGAGATATTGCAAACAGTTATCTTGTAAAATTTGGTTAAAAAGCAATTCCTAAACAGTGCAAATAGGTTCAAGTGTGCAGGAAAATCTTCATGGGGACCAGGGGCAGGGCAGGGGGAGAGGAAGACTTATGCATTCTAAAGCAAAGCTTTGAACCACTTCTTCAGTTCTCAGTGACATTTAACTCACTTAGAATTTTGAACAATGCCAAATGTGACAAGTTTTAAAATCAGAGTTTAGTTGCTTAAAGTGATGGTTCAGTGCATTACAATAACCATCACAACCTGAACATTTCTGTACACCCCAAAGAAACTTTGCATTGATGTGCAGTTATTCCACATTTCCCATCCCCAAATGGATCACCACCGATTTACAACTTTCATCTATGGACTTGTTCCTTCAGGACATTCTGTATAAGTGTAATCATAGTAACCATGGTTTAGGTCCATGCACATCATACTGTGCAACAGGACTGCACTCCTTTCTAAGGCCACATGTTCCACTGTGTGGACATATGACATTTTAATTTTTCATGTATCAGATATATACTTTCAGTATCTCCTCTTTTCAGTTACCAAGAGAAAACAGAACTATGGGCATGCACATGGTGTTCCATATGGATATGTTACATAGTGAAATTTCTGGACAATGGGAATTCAGTGTTTAACTGATGATTGTACAATTATCAAAAAGGTAAAGAATTTTTGAAAATTGTAATGTGGTCCTAGAAAAATATTAAAGAAAAAGAACTTGTTACAATTGAAAGCAATTTGAGAGATGAGAAGCAGGGCCCTGCAGCAGTCTCTCCAACATCAAGTAAGCATGACTCTACTCACAGGTTCTGTCAGATCAGCTTTTCTATATCACACATATGGATGTGCTCCACCATGAAACACACATAGACACCAAAGAAACAGAGGTTTGTGCCTACAAATAAGTCCATATGTCTATAGCTAACTGACTTTTGAGTGAGGTGATAAGAAAGCATATTGGAGAAAAGAAATTTAACCAATAAATGGCATCACATGTCAAAGAATAAACCAGATCCCTATAACTTACTAGCTCAGTCTCAAATAGACTGAAGCCTAAATATAAGACTTGCCACAATGAAAACTGCTAGTAGGAACACAGCATAAACTCTTAGGACAAGGTTAGGAGCACTATTTTTTTTTTAACATGTGATCCCATGTGTACCTGAAATAAATAAAGAGACAGGATAAACTAAAAACCATCTGTGTAGCAAAGGGAAGAAACATCAGGGTAAAGGGAAACTATATAAAGTAGAAAAAGAGTATTTGTAAAGTACATATCTCAAAATATTAATATAGAGTTATAAAGCACTAAAGAAACCAACAGAAAAAAATTCCAAGTAGCCCGATAGTAAAATGGGAATTATACCTAAGCAGACATTTCTCAAAAGACATTACAAATGTCAAAAATGTATATGAAACAAAAAAAGAAAAGAAAGGAAAGAAGAAAGAAAAAATAGAAAGGGAAGTAGGAAGGAAGAAGAGAGATGACAGGCAGATAGGTTCAACAGTGACTGCCAACTTGTAACCTTTGTCACACATACCTCCTTATTCCTTGACACTCTGACATGTAACTATTTCCTAAGGTTGAGTTTACATTTCTCTCTCTTTTTTTCCCCTGAACCTTTTTTTCTTCAGAGATTAACACCTGCACATATAGTCTAACCCTAACACATGACTTCAAATGAAATCTCTAACCTTGGTGTTTTTAAAGAGGCGAGATCCATTTCTTAGTCATCTATTAGAGAGCTTAGCCTGAGAACCCTCCCTGCTTAACTCTCCAAGCGCTAACTATGGAAGAGCCTCTTGCAAACATTCAGGAACACTCTTGCTCACAGCATTATCTTTAAAGATGCAGCTGACTGATAAGAAGAGCAAACCCCAGCACCGACTTTTCTACCAGTGATCTTCAGAACCTCGTCAGTCAACTCTCCACTCATGTGTTCTCTTTGACATCTGTCCCTCCATATCACCCAAGCTCCACAACTGGAGATGATATCCCAAACATCTTACAATCTAACCCAATGTACTAGTTTATTCTTCAGTTTTATGTTCCCTTAATCTTGTAGTTACAGAGAAACATTCCTGCCCCTGGTCTTCACACACAATGTTAATTTCACCTCAACCTAAGAGACTCTCCAGTTCTCACTGGTAGAAGAGGGAGAGGAGATCCCTACTCCGGGATGTTCAATGTCCTATTTTATCTTTCAGAACTTAGCTCGAATTCAATTTATAGATGTATATCTTTTATTTTCTATGCTTCTTACATAGCCCTTACTCTCTGAATAAATTATAAATATTTGTACATTTGCCTTTTTTTGAAAAAGTGTACACTATCATAAAACTTAATTATAACTAATAATTTTAGAAGTTAACCATTAAGAAACTATTTTATTAAGTACATTTTATTTTAAAAATTCTGCAAATAAATAAAATATGACACATACGAAGTACTGAGCTTGTATAGAGTAGGAATCATCATTCAGAACAGAAGCTGTGATACTTCCCATTAAATTTTACACTTTCAGCACTGGAAACATTTTATTCACTTATCCACCACCAAAACCGACAGACAAAGCTGTCTAGGAGAGAATGGAGCTAGGAAGGCATGGAGTGTCTTTCCATCACTGAGTCCTGACCCACCTTAGAGTGCTGAAGGGAACAGCTCCCTAAGCTTGCTATAACCAGCAAATGACAGTTATTTATTACCTGATGGAATCCAACCCAGAATCTCAGTATGCTAGGACAAGGGTCTGAGCTACATTCCCAGGTATTTAATAAAGTGTTCGGTTGGATAGAGTAGATAATAAAGTTTGGTTAAAGAAGTGCTTAGCATTCTATGCAGGTGTAAGAATGGTGAGGAAGTTAGGAGACTACTTAATTAGAAAACAGCTACTTTATAAAAGTCTTCTTTGTTCAGTTGATAAACAAACATCCAAGGAATTAAATAATAAAAACAGGCCTCTGTACAGTCAGAGATGCTGGCAAATTAAGTCAGCTCCATCTTTCTGTGGTAATTGCCTTCCAAGGGCTTGTCTCAGCTGTGCCCTATGATTTGATCTTATTGTCATTAAGGCCTTGCATATTATTTATTTTCATTCTATACTGTTTAGGCAGGAAGACAGCGATGGAAGCTCCCTTGTCTGTAATTCTTCCCACAGATAATAGAAAATAAATTGCAATTAGATTTTGGTAATTGTATATAATTAACTCAAAATGAGCTGTTAATTATAAAAAAATATGTTTTTTAACTTTCTCATTATCTCATTTATTTTATTTCCAAATTCTTAATGCCTCACTTGAGTCAGTTTGATATTTTAAATACACAGAGTACTTTTAATATGCAGATAATTTAAATTTCCAAATAAACAAAATAAAGCTTACAATTAAATTTTATCTAGGGAGTTCTTTTATTAATGTCAAAGAGCTTGCAAGGTAGAAAGAAGGTCATTGCCATAATGGTTCACGGCTATGTCTTCTCAAAGCACCAGGCATTCTAGCTCTGATACTACCACACAGGCTGCTCAAGGCAATGCAATCACCTCCACTGGCTCAGCTCTACCATTGTCTGGATAAGTGGAGGCAAAAACCATTTCCATATGCAATTGAATCCATGTAAATTTACTGTCTTTTCTTTTTAAATCTCATTTTATATTTTACAAATTAAGAGCTACTAAGTGGGAATTCTTGGCTTTCCAATGACTATCACACTGTCAAAGCAGTTACCAAAGCTGCTTGTAATTCTTTTCTTTTTTTTTTTTTTTTCTTCGAGACAGGGTTTCTCTGTGTAGCCGCCCTGGCTGTCCTGGAACTCACTCTGTAGATCAGGCTGGCCTCGAACTCAAAAATCCGCCTGCCTCTGCTTCCCAAGCGCTGGGATTAAAGGCGTGCACCACCATTATCTGGCTGTAATTAATACATTAAATCTATATTTTCTTACATTAATACTTTAAGTCTATATTTTCATCATCATAGGCATAATAGTGAATATGGAAGAAGGATATAAGCTTACTTTACTATCTTCCCAATTTAAAATCTAAGAAGCATATACACACTAAGTTCTGGAAACCCTGCTTAGAACTTGTCCAGATTTTCACTGCAGGACTAACTATTACAACATTCATATATACATCTGACCAGGGATGTCAATTTTCAGAAGTCAAACATGGGAATTTGAATAGCTACAAACTTTCAGGAGAGAATTACCACGGCTGTATCAGTTATCTGTATGGCAAAGGCTGTAATATCTGAAAGAAACAACTCATGGGAGAAGGGTTATTTTTGGTCATCCTTTCGGGTTCATGCAGGAGCTTGTCTTTTCCTTTTAACAATTCACTTTATATTGACATTGTCATTATGGATGACAGCAGACCAGGACCCACAGAGCACTCCAGGAACAAGAGGCTGGACAGAACCTGTTGACCTACTGCTGAGATGTGGGCACACTTCTTAAAGCCTGCCAGATGGTGATGAGAAAAAGGGTTCAAAGCACAAGTCTCTGGGGGTACACTTCAGATTCAGACATAGCAATTTCTCAAGCATAGTTTACAATAGTAAATTATTCAAAGTATCTTGTAAAAATAACTTCTGGCCTGCCAACTTCATTTTGGAGGAATTTATCAGTTAAAACAGTACTAGAATACTGAATCTGTAGATTACTTTTGGTAGGATGGCCATTTTATTACATTAATCCTACTGATCCATGAGCATGCTACTTTTTTTTTTTTAATAGAACAGAAGTATTTAGGTTTCCCATAGGCCTTCACCTGTCTAGTCTCAGGTTCCTGACTACCCTGGCACTGTCAGGGATGGGTTATATCTCAGGGAGTGGGCCTTAAATCAAATCAGATATTGGCTGGCCCTGCACATGCTGCCACACTGATTTCAGGTCATTGTGTTGTTTCCCTGATTCATTTCCCAGTCTGTATCTGCTGTAATAGTTTCCTGGTGGAATTAATAAGGTCACTTAAGTATACTATCAGTTCACCTATATATAAAGATATTTTGACTTCTTCCCTTCCTATCTGTGTAATTAACCAATATCTGATTTGATTTAAAACCCACTCCATGAGATGGTACCCATCCCTGACACTGCTAGATTAGCCAAGAACCTAAAAATACATAGGTCAGGGACCAATGGCTGATCCCAATACTACCATTCTGGCAAAGGAATGTAGCAATAAGATGATACCTAATGAAATTCTGCTCCTTCATCACTCACCATCAGAGAAGTTTCCTCCTGCAGCAGATGGGAACAGAAACAAAAACCCACAGCCAGAAACTCTGCAAAGAATGAGAGACCTTCCTTGGAACATTCAGCCCTATACTGGATGTCCATCAAATCCCTCTCCTCAGAGTTCAGAGAACTCTGTGGAAGAGAAGGCAGAAAGAGTATAAGAGCCAAAGGGAATTGAAGATAGCAAGGGATCAAAAGGCCTGAGAGACACAACAGAGCTAGCACACATATGAACTCACAGGGATTGTGGTAGCATGCTAGGGGCCTGCATGGGTCTGCACCAGATCAGGGCCCTAGAGCTGAAAGGAGAAGTGGACATGCCCCTATCTCTAATCCAGAAGCTATCTCTAATTAATATCACTTGCATACAAAAAAATTGCTTTTCTCCTAAGGTCTCTCAGTGGGAAAACAAACCATGCCTGGCAGTAGATGGCCAATACAAAATGAACTCAACAGCATGGAGGCTCTTGGTCTTGTAATATTAAGTAAGGCCAGTTTTTATTCTGTTATGTTTTGCTTTTTCTTTCTACTTTACATGTTTTTCTTTCTTTCAGTCATATGTATATGAATATAATACATAACATATTTCATATATTATAAAGTTACATATATGTATATATACATACACATACATACACACACACACACATATATATATACATATATGTATAAATAACTTCAGTTTGGGTTTTTATAGGATTCTTGAGTGTGCAAACATGTGTGTCTCTGCATTCATATTTATTTTTTGTGCTTTTACTTTGGCTTTTTTTCTTATTTGTTTGTTTTGTCATATTCTGATTTGTTTTTTATTTATCTTATTTATAATTATTCCTTAGATACATGTTTCCTAACAAGAGACAGAAAGGCTGTGAATCAGGATGGAAGGGTAGGTAGGTAGGTACTAGGAGGAGTAGGGGGAAGGGAAATGGTAATCAAAATATAATGTATGAAAAGAAATCTATTTTCAGTAAAAGAACATACGTTCCATTATGCTTACCATATTATTCCATGCAGGACTGAAGGACATGAAATAATGTGAATTGAAACTTACCAGGTAAGCTGCCTATATATACCATGAACTGTTATGTATTATAATAAAAAATTAGAATTTGTAGTAGTAGTCTATTTATACTTCAAGAATTCACCACAAAGTAATTGAAATAAATAAAATAAATTTATTTACAATTTTATGAGTCAGAAGTTGGCCAGCGTCTTACTCTGGTACTGCCCCAGTATCAGCAGGGCTGTCTTCTTGCTCACTGTGGGTGCTATTTCTTTAATGGCTGTCAGATCAGGTCTGTTCTTATTCTTCTACTTACTCCTTGGCTTTAAGCCAGTAATAGCAGGTCAAGTCACTTCCATATTTATAATCTCTCATCTTCTTTTTATACACTGTGTCTAAACCAGTACATAAAGGTTTTCTACATTGAGAGACTCCAATAATTAGCCTGGGCTCATTAAGAGAATCCAGAGTAACCTTCCCATGTCAGATTTTATCATTTAATCATACCTGCAAACCTCTTTGCCAGGTGAAGCAGCAGATTAAGAGGTTCAGAGGTTCCAGTTCATTAGCATGAACAGCTTTCAGGGGGCATCATTCTTTAAAAAAATTTTTTTATTTTTATTTTTTATTATCTTTAAAAAATTAAAACAATTGTTGCATGCCTGCATGAATGCATGCACGTATGTTTATTTAGAGAGGGTGTGCATGTCACAGTGTGTGTGTAGGTCAGAGGACAACTTTCCCAAGTCAGTTCGTTCCTTCCACCACGCAGAGTGCCTAGGGTGGACCTCACTTCATCAGCTTTGAAGGCAAGCACCTTTACGAACAAGGCCATCTCACCAGTAGCTTATAGGAGAGTATTATTCTGCTTTCTATAGCTGTGTATCTAAGAACATGATAATAATTGAGTACTATATGGGTGGGGAATTTAGTTTGTTCAGATTGATCTGAAGTGTATACATTTGCTTGTGTCTATAAACATAAAGAAAGGTTTAGAAAGCTACTTATCAAGGTACCAAAAATGGATCTAACCAAAACAGTCAGGATAGAGATTGAGGTACAAAACAAAAAAGACTGGTATTTTCTTGATATGTCTTATTTTATTTTTAATAAGAAAATGTCTTGCTATTTGTACAATTAAAAAGGTATTTTAAAATTTTAATGAAGGTTAAAATATTTGAAGATTATGATTTGATACGTGATGAATTCTGAAACAAAAACATATTAATATATAAAGCAATCTGAGTTATCAGATGTAAAAATTATATAAGATTACACCTAGATGACAAGATAGCAGGTATCATTTATTTTCTGGTATTGACTTACTAGCATTTTTGTTTGTTTGTTTGTTTTTCGAGACAGGGTTTCTCTGTATAGCCCTGGCTGTCCTGGAATTCACTCTGTAGGCCAGGCTGGCCTCGAACTCAGAAATCCACCTGCCTCTGCCTCCCAAGTGCTGGGATTAAAGGCGTACACCACCACTGCCCGGCGATTCACTAGCATTTTTAAGTTTTTTTTTTTTTTTATGATAATGGTAAGCAATAAAGTAAGTAAAGATAAATATATATATGTATATATATATTTAAAATTAAAAAGTAATAAAAAGGCTGGGAATGGTGGCACACACTTTTTTTTTTTAATTTAAAATGGTTTATTGTTGTTCTATTCTTAAACTCTTTTTCTTTTTCTTTTTTTTCCAATATAGGGTTTCTCTGTATAGCCCTGGCTGTTGTGGAACTCATTCTGTAGACCAAGCTGGCCTCGAACTCAGAAATCCACCTGTCTCTGCCTCCCAAGTGCTGGGATTAAAGGCGTGCATCACCACTGCCCAGCTTTCTCCTTTTTTTTTTTTTTTTTAATTAGATATTTTCTTTATCGTTTCCCCTCCGAAAACTCCCTATCCCATTCCCTCTCTCCTTGTTCACCAACACACTCATGCCTGCTTCACTGTCCTGGCATTCTCCTACACTGGGGTATCCAGTGGGTCCTTTCTACCCACTGATGTCCAACAGGGCTATCCTCTGCTACATATGCCGCCAGAGCAATGGGTTCCTCCATGTGTATTTTTTGGTTGGTGGTTTAGTCCCTGGAAGCTCTGGAGGTACTGGTTGGTTCATATTGTTGTTCCTCCTATGGGGCTGCAAATCCCTTCAGCTCCTTGGGTGCTTTCTCCAGCTCCTCCACTGGGGACCCTATACTAAGTCCAATGGATGGCTGAGAGCATCCCCCTCTGTATTTGTCAGGCACTGGCAGAGCCTCTCAGGAGACAGCTATATCAGGCTCCTGTCAGCAAGCACTGTTGGCATCCAAAATAGTGTCTGGGCTTGGTGATTGTATATGGGATGGATCCCCAGGTGGGGCAGTCTCTGGATGGCCTTTCCTTCATTCTCTGCTCCACACTTTGTCTCTGTTTCTCCTCCCATGGATATTTTGTTCACCCTTCTAAGAAGGACCAAGTATCAACAATTTAGTCTTCCTTCTTCTTGAGCTTCATGTGGTCTATGAATTTTATTTCCGGCATTCTTAGCTTCTGGTCTAATATCCACTTATCAGTGAGTATATACCATGTGTGTTCTTTTGTGATTGGTTCACTCAGGATGATATTTTCTAGTTCCATCCATTTGCCTAAGAATTTCATGAATTGATTCTTTTTAATAGCTCCATTGTGTAAATGTATCACATTTTCTATATCCATTCCTCTGTTGAGGAACATCTGGGTTGTTTCTAGCTTCTGGCTATTATAAATAAGGTTGCTAATGAACATAGTGGAGCATGTGTTCTTAGTACATGTTGGAACATCTTCTGGATATATGCCTAGGAGTGGTATAGCTGGGTCCTCAGGTAATACTATGTCCAGCTTTTTGAGGAACCACCAAAGTGATTTCCAGAGTGGTTGTACCAGACTGCAATCCTACCAACAATGGAGGAGTGTTCCTCTTTCTCCACAACCTCGCCAGCATCTGCTGTTACTTTAGTTTTTGATCTTAGCAATTCTGACTGGTATGAGGTGGAATCTCAGGGTTGTTTTGATTTGCATTTCTCTGATGACTAAGGATGTTGAACATTCCTTTAGGTGCTTCTCAGCCATTCAAGTTTACTTAGGTGACAATTCTCTGTTTGGCTCTGTACCCCATTTTTTAATAGGGTTATTTGGTTCTCTGGAGTCTAACTTCTTGAGTTCTTTGCATATATTGGATAATAGCCCTCTATTGGATGTTCGATTGGTAAAGATCTTTTTACAATGTGTTGGTTGCTGTTTTGTCCTACTGACAGTGTCCTTTGCCTTACAGAAGCTTTACAATTTTATGAGGT
>NW_022196895.1:21577064-21585080 GCF_008632895.1 Mastomys coucha | reverse complement strand
AATGCTGTCTTTTTTCCACTGGATGGTTTTAGCTCCTTTGTTAGATATCAAGTGACCATAGGTGTGTGGGTTCATTTCTGGGTCTCAATTCTATTCCACTGATCTACCTCCTGTTACTGTATGAATACCATGCAGTATTAATTTGTTTGTTTATTCATTTATTTATTTATATCAAGATTGTTCTGTAGTACAGCTTGAGGTCAGGGATGGTGATTCCCCAGAAAGTTCTTTTATTGTTGAGAATATCCTGGTTTTTTTTATTATTCCAGATGAATCTGCAAATTGCTCTTTCTAACTCTTATGAAGAATTGAGTTGGAATTTTGATGGGGATTGCACTGAACCTGTAGATTGCTTTCAGCAAGACAGCCATTTCTACTATATTAATCCTGCCAATCCATGAGCATGGGAGATCTTTCCATCTTGAGAATTCCTAGATTTCTTTCTTCAGAGAATTGAAGTTCTTGTCATACAGATCTTTACTGCATAGAGTCACACTAAGGTATTTTATATTATTTGTGACTATTGTGAAGGGTATCATTTCCCTGATTTCTTTCTCACACTGTTTACCCTTTGAATAGAGGAAGTCTACTGATTTGTTTGAGTTAATGTTATTTTCAGCCACAGTTCTGGAACTTTTGGGGTTGCATAAGTATAGTATCATATCATCTGCAAACAGTGACACTTTGACTTCTTCCTTTCCAATTTCTATCCCTTTGACCTCCTTTGTTGTTTAATTCCTCTGGCTAGAACTTTGAGTACTATATTGAATAGGTAGGAAGAGAGTGGGCAGCCTTGTCTAGTCCCTGATTTTAGTGGGACTGCTTCACATTTCTCTCCATTTAGTTTGATGTTGGCTACTGGTTTGCTGTATATTGCTTTTACTGTGTTTAGGTATGGGCCTTGAATTCCTGATCTTTCTAAGATTTTTATCAGAAAGGGGTGTTGGATTTTGTCAAATACTTTTTTAGCATCTAATGAAATGATCAAGTGGTTTTTATCTTTGAGTTTGTTTATATAGTGGATTACGTTGATGGATTTCCATATATTGAACCATCCCTGCATTCCTGGGATGAAGCCTACTTGATCTTGATGGATGATCGTTTTGATGTGTTCTTCGATTTGGTTTGCAAGAATTTTATTGAGTATTTTGGCATTGATTCATAAGGGACTTGGTCTGAAGTTCTCTTTCCTTGTTGGGTCTTTGTGTGGCTTAGGTATAAGCATAATTGTGGCTTCATAGAATGAATAGGTTAGTGTTCCTTCTGTTTCTATTTTGTGGAATAGGTTGAAGAGTATTGATATTAGGTCTTCTTTGAAGGTCTGATAGAAAGAACGCTGCACTAAACCTATCTGGTTCTGGGCTTTCTTTAGTTGGGAGACTATTAATGACTGCTTCTATTTCTGTAAGGGATAAGGGACTGTTTAGATCATTTATCTCTGATCCTGATTTAACTTTGGTACCTGGTATCTGACTAGAAAATTGTCCATTTCATCCAGATTTTCCAGTTTTGTAGTAAGATCTGATGATTTTTTGGATTTCCTTGCTTTCTGTTAAGTCTCCCTTTTTATTTCTGACTTTGATGAATTGGACACTGTCTCTTTGCCCTCTGGTTAGTCTGGGTAAGGGTTTAATCTGTCTTGTTGATTTTCTCAAAGAACCAGCACCTGGTTTGGTTGATTCTTTGTATAGTTCTTTTTGTTTCTACTTGCTTGATTTCAGCCCTGACTTTATTTCCTGCTGTCTACTCCTCTTGCGTGTATTTTGTTCTAGAGGCTTCACATGTGCTGTAAAGCTGTTAGTGTAAGCTCTCTCCAGTTTCTTTTTAGAGACACTCAGAGCTATCAGTTTTCCTCTTATCACTGCTTTCATTGTGTCCCATAACTTTGGATATATTGTGGCTTCATTTTCATTAAATTCTAAAAAGTCTTCTATTTCTTTATTTCTTCCTTGACCAAGTTAACACTGAGTAGAGTGTTGTTCAGCTTCCATATGTATGTGGGCTTTCTATTGTTTTTGCTATTATTGAAGACCAGCCTTAGTCTGTGGTGATCTGGTAGGATGCATGGGATTATTTCAATCTTCTTGAATCTGTTGAGGCTTGTTTTGTGACTGAAGGTCAGTTTTGGAGAGGGTACTGTGTTGTGCTGAGAAGAAGGTATATTCTTTTGTTTTAGGATAAAATGTTCTATAAATATCTGTTAGATTGATTTGGTTCATAACTTCTGTTAGTTTCACTGTTTCTCTGTTTAGTTTATGGCTTAATGATCTGTCCATTGCTGAGAGTGTGGTGTTGAAGTCTCCCACTATTATTTTGTGAGGTGCAATGTGTGCTTTGAGTTTATGTGTGTGCCCTCGCATGTGGAACATAGATGTTCAGAACTGAGAGTTCTTGGTAAATTTTTCTTTTGATGAGTATGAAGTTTCCTTTCTTATCTTTTTTGATAACTTTAGGTTGAAAGTCAATTTTATTTGATATTAGAATATCACCACCTTGTTTCTTGGGACAATCTGCTTGGAAAATTGTTTTTCAGCCTTTTACTCTGAGGTAATGTCCTTGTTTCTTGGGACCATCTGCTTGGAAAATTGTTTTTTAGCCTTTTACTCTGAGGTAGTGTCCATCTTAGTCACTGAAGTCGGTTTCCTGTATACTGCAAAATGTTGGGTCCTGTTTACTTATCCAGTCTGTTAGTCTATATCTTTTTTATTAGGGGATTGAGTCCATTGATATTAAAAGATATTAAGGAAAAGTCATTCTTGCTTCCTGTTATTTTTGTTGTTAGAGATGGAATTATGTTTATGTGACTATCTTCTAAGGTGTAGTTTCCCTCCTTGTATTGGAGTTTTCCATTTATTATCCTTTGAAGCCTGGATTTGTGGAAAGATATTGTGTAAATTTGTGTTTGTCATAGAATATCCTGGTTTGTCCATCTATGGTAATTGAAAGTTTTGCTGGGTATAGTAGCCTGGGCTTGCATTTGTGGTCTCTTAGGGTCTGACATGTGCCCAAGATCTTCTGGCTTTCATAGTCTCTGCCAAGAAGTCTGGAGCAATTCTGATAGGTCTGCCTTTATATGTTACTTGATCCTTTTCCATTACTGCTTTTAATATTTTCTTTGTTTTGTGCATTTGGTGTTTTGATTATTATGTGACAGGAGAAATTTATTTTATGATCCAATCTTTTTAGAGTTTTTAGGCTTCTTGTATATTGATGTGCATCTCTTTCTTTAGGTTAGGGAAGTTTTCTTCTATTATTTTGTTGAAGGTATTTACTGGCCCTTTGAGTTGGGAGTCTTCACTCTCTTCTATACCTATTATCCTTAAGTTTGGTCTTCTTATTGTGTCCTGGGTTTCCTGGATGTTTTGGGTTAGGAGCTTTTTGCTTTTTGCATTTTCTTTTGACTGTTGTGTCAATGTTTTCTATGGTATCTTCTGCCTCTGAGATTCTCTCTTCTATCTCTTGTATTCTGTTGGTGATGCTTGCATCTATGACTCCTGATCTCTTTCCTATGTTTTCTAACTCCAGGGTTGTCTCCCTTTGTGGTTTCTTTATTGTTTCTATTTCCATTTTTAGATCATGGATGGTTTTGTTCATTTCCTTCACCTGCTTGATTGTGTTTTCCTGTAGTTCTTTAAGGGATTTTTGTGTTAGTCTTCAAGGGTTTCTACCTGTTTACCTATGTTCTCTTGTATTTCTTTAAGGGAGTTATTTATGTCCTTTTTAAAGTCCTCTATCATCATCATGAGATGTGATTTTAAATCCAAATTTTGCTTTTCCAGTGTGTTCGGGTATCCAGGACTTGCCATTGTGGGAGAACTGGGTTCTGGTGATCCCAAGTATCCTTGGTTTCTGTTGGTAAGGTTCTTGTGCTTGCCTTTTGCCATCTGGTTATCTTTGATGTTAGTTAGTCTTGCTGTCTCTGGTAGGAGCTTGTCCCTCCTGTTGGCCTGTAAGCCTGTGTCAGCATTCCTGGCAGACCAGCTGTCTTCTGGCAGGACCTGTTTATAGAGGGCTGTGGAACAGCCTTAGCTCCTAGTGTATATGGTGACTGGAAGGATCCTGTCCTAGCTGCTCCACTGTTCCTGTGTCATCAGTACACACTTTTAATCTCACCATTTGAGAGGCATAGGCAGACACTTCTGTTTGTTTCTGGCTAGCCTTGTGTACATAGTTAAGTTTTTTTCAGGTCAGCCAAGGCTGCACAGTGAGACCCCTCTTCCAAGGAAAGTAATTAAAAGTTATTACATAGCAACTAAAACCAGTAATGCCCCTATATAAGGAGGAAATACAAAGTACTAATGAATATAAACAAATGTTCATCTTATTTGAATATTGGGAAACTGCTAATTACAATAAGATTCTTTTTCTATTTATTAAGTTGCCAAGTGATACTTAATTATTCAAATCTACATTAGAAAGCTAATTTTCTTGCCTGATTGAAAATATAACTCTGTTCCTTTCTGAAGCTTCTCTGAGAGAATAGCTTGAGAATGTACAGCCTTTCAAGCTGTATAAATGTGACAATAGGTAAATGATGTCACAAAGTTTACAAGTCTGAAAAGCAGATACATGAATTAAATTCAATTGGAAAAAAAACCTGCTTTGAGTGAGGAAGAATGTAGGTTGAACCCTGCTAGAGAACTGAAAGTTTTAGGGTAGGCAGGAATCTAGCAAAAGTGAAAAATGGCTGGCTGGAAGTGGGCTTGGCTTTAAACTGTCAAACTGCCCTTGACTCTCTGTTCCCATCTAGTGTTGAAGACTGGAGGTTCACCTCCTGAAGGTGGAAGTGACTGCTGACTGGGGAGATGACTCAGTGGGTAAAATGTTTACCCAGTTTGATCCTTAGCACCAGTGAAAAATCAAAAAAAGCAGAAACAAACAAGAAAATAAACAAAGAAAAGGCAATCCCCCAATAGGCACAGTGATACATGCTTGTAATTTCAGCACTAGGGAGGTGGAGTTAGGTACATCACTGGGGCTCACTGGCCAGCCTGTATGTCCACGCAGAGATATGCTGTATCAAACATCAAGGGAAGCAGGAGGTGGGTCTGGGAGGAGATACCAGGGAGGATGGGAGGGTGATGAAATGTATTACATGATAACCTCAAAGAATTCATAAAAATATATTAATAATAGGTAGATGAAACCCAAGGAATGATGTGTCCAAGGTTATCCTGCAGCTTCTACATGCATGCACACACATGAACTCATATACATGGATACATAAGATGGCTCTACACTTGGGCATCTAAAATCCTGTTGGGGGTTGAAAGCTCTACAGTTTAAAGGGGCAGTAGGTGGAAGCTACCTAGTAATGCTAAAGGGCCTTTCCTTTCTTCCCAGTGCTCCTCACACAGCCACCTGGTATGCTCTGGATCTCAAGTGTTCTGAGGAATTCCTGGTTGGTGGTGGCACCTTTAGGAGATGAGCAGATACAACACTGAAGATACACTCGTGAAGGGTACACTGGAACTTCAGTCCCTTTCTTTCTCTGCTTGCTGGTTATCGTGAGGTAAACAACTTTGTTCTACCAAGTGTTCTCTGCAGCAATTGTCTGACTCACCCAGAAACAATAGAACCGACTCACTAGACTGAAATCTCTGAAATAAAAAGAATCCTTTCATCAGTTTAAGTTTTGTTATAGTAATAAAAATCTGACTAACAGCAGCCTAGCTCATAACAAGCTCTTATTCAATTTCCACAGCAAGCCACACAATTTATGCTTAGAACTGACTACCCAAGAGAAAACACCTATAGGGTGAAACAGGTAGGAGTCCCCATGGTTTCTGCCTAACTGCAGGGAACCCATGAATTCACAAAGTTTGTTGACACACATCAAAAGCTTTTAATAGCTGTTTTCTAAGCTTTTGCTTAGAAATAATATTGGCTTAGTAGACATTTGTGGACAAAACAAACTTGAACTTGTTGAAAACAGGATAATGTACCAGAAACAGAAACAGCTTCAAGGCCTACTATAAATATCTTCAGAGTTATGAGAAATACACGTATAAACCAAGAATGGGTGAATATTTTTTAAAGGCACATTTGAAGAATAGTGGTTCTTTGGCATTAAAAATTATAGCAATAATAAAAGTCAATAGAAGCACTGATAGATAAAACTCAGAAAGTTTCTTAGAAACTAGAAGGGAAAGAGAATAGTAAAAATAGGAGAAGAGGAGAAAAAGGAAATGAAAGATGATTCCAAGAAAGTCAAAATCTGAATTTCAACTCAAGTTGCAGGAAGAGACCCTACAAAAAGAGACCTGATAGACTGCAAAAATGCATTTCCTTAGACTGAGGAAAGTTTCCCAACCATAGGAGTATACTGTTTACTCCATATAAAATAGGTGTTTAAAAGGTTACTTAATGTACAGTACCACTAATATTTATGATAATTCACAGAAAGACAAGGTCCAAATATTTTACATAGAGAATAAATCACACCAGGCTGTGGTGGCACACGCCTTTAATCCCAGCACTTGGGAGGCAGAGACAGGCGAATTTCTGAGTTTGAGGCCAGCCTGGTCTATAGAGTGAGTTCCAGGACAGCCAGAGCTACACAGAGAAACCCTGTCTCAAAAAACCAAAAAAAAAAAAAAAAAAAAAAAAAAAAAAAAAAAAAAAAGAGAATGAATGACAAAAAGATTAGTAATCAGATGGTACCAATTTTAAAATGGCAGTAAATATTAAACAGGTTAATGTGGGGCACACAGCAGTTAAACAATAAATATTTGCTGATTAAAGTAACACAGTTTTACAAAGTATTAAATGATACCAGGAAATAGTGAGTATATAAAATTGTATCTAAGCATAATCTTTATTACTTACTACAGAATATACAATAATTATGAAAAAAAATAAAAAAGGGTTTAGAGATTGTGTCTAAGGAGTAGGATTGTGAATGATTTTTATTCTTTTTAATTTTTTCAAAATTATATAATGAGAATGTATTTATGCAGTTTTAAGTGATCAAAGACAGTGATAAGAGCTGGGCATGTTCAGACACATGAGGAGGCTGTGCATTCTCATGGAAGAGGTGGGAGGAACAGGGCACCAAGGCCAATGTTGGTCATATAGTGAGTTTACGGTCAGCTGAGACAGATGAGACCTTGCTTCAAAAATATCACCATTATCAACAGTTAAAAAATTTAATGATAAACAAAATACTATAAATTATTATCAGACACATTCTAAATATGTATATCCTTAGTATTTTTGTCTTCTCCCACTCTCAGGTTTACCTTGGTCCAGAGTCACTCCCATTAATATGCAGATCAGGTTTAGGAATCTCTTTATTGGCAACCAGCTCTCGAGATTTAAACATAGCTTGAGTTCTTAACCTGTAAAAATAAATTGAAGAATTTCTTGGATGGATCTGGAGAATATCATCCTGAGTGAGGTAACCCAATCACAAAAGAACACACATGGTATGCACTCTCTGATAAGTGGATATTAGCCCAGAAGATTGGAATACACAAAGTACAATCCACAAACCACAAGAAACTCAAGAAGAAGGAAGAACAAAGTGTGGATACTTCGTTCCTTCTTAAAAGGGGGAACAAAATACACATGGAAGGAGTTGTAGAGACAAACTATGGAACAGAGACTGAAGGAAGGACAATCCAGAGACTGCTCTACCTGGGAATCCTTCCCATACTCAATCATCAAATCCAGACACTACTGTGGATGCCAGCAAGTGCTGGCTGACAGAAGCCTGATATAGCTGTCTCCTGAGAGGCTCTGACAGTATCTAACTAATACAGAAGTGGAGGCTCACAGCAATCCATTGAACTGAGCACAGGGTCCCCAATAAAGGAACTAGAGAAAGGATCCAAGGAGCTGAAGGGCTCGCAGCCCCTTAGGACGAGCAACAATATGAACTAACTAGTACCCTCAGAGCTCCCAGGGACTAAACCAGCAACCAAAGAGTACACATGTGGAACTCATTGCTCCAGCAGCATATGTACAGCAGAGGATGGCCTAGTCAGTCATCAAGGGCAGGAGAGGCCCTTGGCC
>NW_022196895.1:21547324-21576967 GCF_008632895.1 Mastomys coucha | reverse complement strand
GGGAAACTAGGAAAGGAGATATCATATGACATGTAAATAAAGAAAATATCTAATAAAAAATTAAAAAAACATCTACTATGCATATTTTTCCATTATACTAAAAGATATGAAGAACTATAGATATATACCTGATCCTATGTACTTATAAAAGGGATTCAGGCACACATTACACTCCTTTATATGCCTCCATTCCACAATATAAGTATGATGTTACTGCAATTTTGGAGCACATGCATGTGCAGATTGTAACTCGAATGGAGTTGGTGAGAAGAAATCACTGCTGAGAGAAACTGTTTACTTCAAGACATTAAGGAGTCTAAATAAAAAGTCTGTTTCAATGAAAAAAAACAAAAAAGTAAAAAAATAAAAATTGTTTGATATAAAACAAAAACAAAAGCAAGAACAAAAACAAAGATTTCCAATCCCGAGGCACCTGATGGGCTGAATAGCAATCCTTGCAAGCCATGCTCCTCATGATAGAAACCAGACATTGCTTTCTATTACAAGTCAGCTGTTAAACACGAATGCATAGGCTGGTGGGTGTCAGTGAGTGCACACAGGCGCGCGCACACACACACACACACACACACACACACACACTAATCACATGCATTTCCTAATGACATGTTAAGTAAGTACATCAATTTATAGGACTTTGGATTTCCTTTACAGAAGTATGTGTGAAGACCGAGCTAGTTAGAACATAATTAAAAATTCAGGATTATAAAGGTTTTAGGGGCACTTTAAATGTCAATTCTAGAAGATGAGCACTTTCCTTTGTTCACTGCTGACTGTTCTGCTCCTTGTGTTCATTCCATTTGTCTTAGTTACTTTTCCAGTTGCTGTGATCAGACATTAGACAAAGAACCCTCACGGTCTGACAGTATAGTCCATCACACTGAGTGCTGGACTTCAGCTACTATTCCCCTTTTTATGTCATCTACGACCCAAGCTCAGGGAACAGTGATCAGGGAACCTGACCAAGGAGGCGTGCCTGAAGGCTTGTCTTATGTGCTTCTGGATCCTGTCAAATCACCAGTCAACATTAACCATCACAATTTTCATGACTGTTACAAAGCACCTGAGCAAACAAATTAATGGAGGAAGGATTTATTTGACTCATGACTTCTGGGGTTTCAGTTTACAGTAGGCTGGCTCTATTTCTGTAGGCCTGAGGTAAGGCAAAAGACTATAGCAGAGGAAAGCTGCTTACCTCAGGTGAGCTTGGAAGCACAGAGAGACAGGAAAAAACAACCAAAAGCACAGAGCCAGGCAGTGGTGGCACATGCCTTTAGTCCCAGCACTTGGGAGGCAGAGGCAGGCAGGTTTCTGAGTTCAAGGCCAGCATGGTCTACAGAGTGAGTTCCAGGACAGCCAGGGCTACACAGAGAAACCCTGTCTCGAAAAACAAAAACAAAAACAAAAACAAAAAAACAAAGAGAAAACCAAAAGAACCAAAAAACAAAAAAAGAAAAAAAAAAAGCACACATGGGTGAGCTATTCCTCCACAAGTCTATTTGCAGTTTCTACATGCCATAGTAATGCCACAAATGATAACTTATCAAGAGTTGAAATGGAAAACATCAACTCATTCATGGATTAGTGGATTATTCCACTGACTCAATTACTTGATTATGTCAGTGCCCTCATGATTCAATCATTTCCCTTAAACTTCATCTCATAACATTGCGCTTGTGAGCAAGCTTTCAACATGCAGGCTTTTGAGGAAGCACTTCAGGTATAAGCCATTCAAGTCAAATAAATAAAGTCCTTTGTAATTCTCAGGTATTATTGACCCTATAAAACATAAACTTATGAGGCAACTGACTTCTCATACTGATACTCCAAAAAGCTAGGAGATCAATGACCATATCTTTCTTATGCCACAGTCATTAAGTAAACTAGGTGTCCTACTTAGGCTCTTTTGTCAATTTGACATAAACTAGAGTCATTTGGGAAACGGGAACCTCCCTTGAGAAAATGACTGGCCTGCGGACACTTTCTTACTCATTGATATGGAAGGGTCTATCTCTCTATGGGCAGTGCCACTCTGTATTAGTGATCCTGGATATTTAAGAAAGAAGGCTAAAGCAAACCATGAGGAGAAAGAGAGAAAGCAGAGTTTCTCCACACCTTCTGCTTTGGTTTCTGCCTTCCAGGTTACTGTCTCGCTTAATTTTTGCCCTGGCCTTCCTCAGTGATAGACTGTAACATGGAAATGTAAGATGAAATAAATCCTTTCTTACCCAACTGCTTTTGTTCAAGATGTTTTATCACAGCAATGGAAACCCTGGCATCTACTAGGATTAGGTAAGACCATACTCACAGGTCCTGAGAAGGGAAAGCTGGGAAAAGCATCAGTACAAAAACCATCTAGAGTATATGAGTCAATCCCTGATACCAAATATGTGACATTTCAGATCCATTCCCTCAGCTTTTCAGAAATGTACAAGCATATTCATTAGCTACAAAATCAAACTATGATGTAGTAAAAACACCATGAACATAGTATTGCCCACTGTTGAAAGACTATTTTTTTAATTGCAATTAACTACAATAGCGACAAACAAAGAAATGGAATTTACTTTTAATTATTTTGTAGTGACATGCAAGTTGTTAGGTAAACACAGGGGTAAAATGTGATATCAGGCAATTATGAGAAAAGAGTATGAAAAATAGTAAAAGCAGCAGTCAGAATAGCCTCTGCAACAAGAGCAGAAAGGATGCTGCTGTTGACAGCAGCAGCAACTCTGTGGCATGTGTCTTATACATAATATTGTACGGGTCCTCATACACAATCCAGGAATTAACTACTTTATCATATGTATTTACAGAGGAAAGTAGAGCAGGCCCAGGCACAAAACTTGCCCAAGGTGATAAGTTTGTAATAGTGAAAGGGGTACATTTTCTTATACCTAAGTTATGTAGTCTGTATATTATACATGTTGGAGACAAAGACAGATATTTATAAATAGCCCTGCACTACTTCATTCTTACTCCCAAAGGAACTTATGGTAGTTCTTGACACTGCAATCAATAGTATTTTGGATAAATCTTCTTTGATCAACTTAGAAAGGACTCACAAAGCAAGACTTCCTAAAAGTACAGACTATGTAATCTCAAGGCAGCAGAGTCAATTATTAGAATTTAAGTAAGTGCTAATGGCTTCCAAAATTCATTTCTGTAAAATGGGGTCATCCCCAAACTTACTACTTTAACTTTATGCTACTCATTTGGTATTCAATTATAGACTGTCTTTCCAATACATTTCCTAGGTATCTTAAGCACCATAAATAATGTCATGTACTCAAGTAGCATTAATTTATTATTGTAATTGAAGTGAGTTATCTGACCACTTGAATTATAAATTCAGTAAAGATATATAACAGTTCATATTCTATATAAATTAGTTTTGTGAGAGACTGTGCATAACACATTGAGATAGGTCAGAGTTTATTCATCTAAGTATTCCTTCCACATAGTTATGGGCAGAAATAGTATTTTCTAAAACAATGAAAATTGAGCTGAGTTATAAGTCTGTATTACACAAAAATACAAAAATACTATGGTGTTCTTTTGTATAATTTCCATAATTTAGATGGTAAGAAAGAAACCAGAACTAAGTAGTGTAATTTTTACTATGTAGCAATGAATATATAAATTGTAGATAACTGGAAAAGGGAAGCAAAATATTTAAATCAGAGAAGGTATGGCTTGAGTAAGAAATATGAGTGGTATAAGGAAAGAGATGTAAGACAAAATTTCAGAAAAAATATTTCTTAGGAAAAAAGGGGGCAAATGGGTATAGAGATGACTGCAAATTACAAAAAGCTTTGGAAATGAGGTTGATGGGCAACATCTAATATAGAAAGAAATATTTATCATTTTTGAAATTCACAAATGTGAATAAAGTGTAGTAAAATAAAAGCATTGTATTAGGAGGATTCATTCATGACAGATATTTTTGGTTCATTACACTACTCGGAAGATTTTCAGACAACTCTTAAGTGATAAAATTGCATAAATCTAAAAAATAGGCCAGTGAATAGGTTGACTTTCAGCCTAGAAATATGAATTGTGATACTGACTAGACAGATAAATGAAGGCTCTGACTTCTGGCCTGTCCCAGCTAACCATGATCAGGCAGATGATTTACACGGGAGAAAAGTTGTAGAAGGAGAACTGCCTCTAGTTGAAAATGTCTTCAGCTGGTGTGTTGAAAGCTACAATCACATTATTTGGGTGGAGGCAGGAGAAACAGATTTGGGCTAGGTATCTCAAAAGGACTCCATCCCATTGTCTTAAGTGATTGTTTATCTGGGTATCTTGAACTTTCTAGCTTCTTGACTTGAGAGAATTTTGTTTTCTAGTCAGAACTCCAAACAATAAGTGAAATGGTAGAACTGTGAGGGCCAAGATTCATAGAACCAAACCGACCTTTATCAGATGCCCAAGGTACCAGAAACCAGCACAACCAGGTCTTAAGATGGGCGCTACTATACTTGGGCATTGTTTTGTGGTTTATATAAATTTACTTCATAAGTCCTGATCACAAGACTGAAAACATGCCATGGGAAAGCACTGAGGGTTTTCTAAGCTTGCGTATAGCAATCACCTAGGGGATATTCATCTGTGCAATACAATTTATTAAATCACATAATTTAGGACAGTAATTCTGAAAACAGAGTCAACTTAAAAAGAAAATTAGAATAAAGATCCCAGGATGGAGTTCAAACTATTTTTGAAGTTTTCCAGAACAGATTAATTTTTAGAGTTTAAGAAACAAAATGTGAGAAGCCCTCTTTTGAGTAGTTGGTCAGAGCTGTCTAAGTCTTCAAAAACATACAGTCTATTGCTGTTGTGCATGATTGATCCCTAGAGTTGGAAAGTCAATTTCTATTGCTTAAAACTGCATGCATATCAGAAACAGGGTCTACAGGCTCTTGAGCTGGAAGTTATATGAATGCCCCTTCCCTGAGGAGTAACTTTTATAGGACCAGAAAATGCTAGCAAGCTTCCAGAGGACAGAGGCAACCAACAGTTCGACCCAGCGATGATGTTTCTGAACCTGCTTGCTGTCTTTGAAGCAAAGAAAGAAAGAAAGGTGGGCAGATAGACTGGGCTCTGAGGAAGAATTGTGTCCCAAGGACTCTGTCATGTCTGTACACTTAGAGTCGTGGAAACTGGTGGTAACACAGATGCCTTATAAGCAAGGAGGGGAGAAAAAATCCTCTCACATTTAGTCAAAGCAGCAGGAAGCTTTTAGACAGGAAACTCACTCTCATTGTTCTGCTCTAGCCAGCCACACAATGGGTGGCTTCACTTGCCCTGCTCCCACCAGCAAAGGCAGAGTGGAGGTCAGACTTCCACTTCCGATGGGCTCTCCTGAGGCAAGCAACCCCCCTGCTTTAGCAGTATTATAGAAGGTATTCCACAGAGGAAGATTTAAGTAATGCCCAGTGACTCAGGCTATAAACTAAATGCCTAGGAAAAAGAAAAGCCAACAGTAAGATGGAAAAATATCTAATTCTCGTTAGAACAAACATCAGAGCAGACATTACAAAAATGCCTCAAAGAAAATGTCTGTATATCCCTGAAAGAAACTGAAAGACAGAAAAACCTCTAAAAAGAAAAGAAGACATAAATAAAAACCAGGCAGACATTGTACTTTGGAAAATTGTTCATCTATGTAAAAAAAAAAATATCAGCAAAAATAGGAAAGAAAACAAACCTCACTAGATTATTGTTAATGATAGACTAAGAGGCCAGTAAAGAGAGTCCTACACTTGATGAAAGAATAAGAATATCACAGTTGAAATAAAAGCAGCAGTAGCTCCCAGAATCAGATCTCGGGGACCATAACAAGAGGTTTTATATTTATGTCCATGGAGAAGAACATGGGTGGGGCCAAAAAAATGTTACAAAAAAATGTTTAAAAGCTCCCTAGACATGACAGTCATTGTGTTTTTAAATTGTGGTGGTGATATCCATGAACAAGACACTCAATAACATAGTATCAGTACTGATATTAATTCATAAGTTCTGTTTATATAGTGTTTAGCCACCCAATATAGTTTCACCCATGAAACTATAATTACTTCAAAATAAAGTTTAAAAATAATTATGGATAGGTAACTCTAAGGAGATAAGTGTTTCCAAAGGAACGTATAGAGGAAAGATGGTGGTCAAGAAGTCAACAGCAAGGAGACAGAAGCATTTCCTTAGGAAATGTGCAACTCATTGTCTTTTAAAGATAGAGATACAACACTTTAGAATTTAAACATACTTATATCTGACTTACAAGTAGTTTTCTTAAATAAAACCATAAACTCTTTGCATCTGAATATAAAACCACACTGGATACTACATAACATCAAAATATCAACCCAGCTTTTGAAACACTGCTCGAAGGAAATCATTGTTAAGGGACCAACAATCAGGGGTGAGGGTATATATCTCAGTGGCAGAACACTAACCTAACATGCATAAGGTCCTGGGATTAAGCCCCACCACCAATAAAAAAAAATAAAAGGGAAAGTACAGAGCAAATATAATCAAAACACAGCACATGTTTTGCTCACATGTAACACACTACCACATGCTATGAAACATACACAATGAAAACATGATTACTTGAGAAAAAGGTCATTTTTTAATAGGAAAAAAAAAAGTATAGCTGGGCGGTGGTGGCGCACGCCTTTAATCCCAGCACTTGGGAGGCAGAGGCAGGCGGATTTCTGAGTTCGAGGCCAGCCTGGTCTACAGAGTGAGTTCCAGGACAGCCAGAGCTATACAGAGAAACCTTGTCTCGAAAAAAGCAAACAAACAAACAAACAAACAAAAAGTATAAATGTGGGTCTGGTTACTAGAACTAGTTATAAGGCAAGCTATGTTAGGGCTAGTAAGAATTAAATTTAAATTTAAATGGTTCTCATGATTTGTTTTATGTGATGGCACAAAGATATGAATGTAGGATGATGACAACTAAACCAACTTAAACAATTTATCTTCAAAACTAACTCTCTATAGTGACATCAAGTAGAAAAGAATACAGGGTTTGAAGTCTAACAAAAGTTACCACTGCAACTTGGGAGATAGCTCTATGGGTAAAGAACTTACGGCGTAACCATGAGAGGGTTCAAATCCCCAGATAGGTATGTCCTTGAAACCCTATCTCTGAGGGTGGACAGACTGGTGGAACCAGGAGCTCAATGGACAGCCAGCCTAGTTGAAATGGTGACTTTCTGATTTAGTAAAGACTCTCTTATAAAAGTAAAGTAGAGAATGACAGATAAAGACACTTGATGTCCTTGTCTGGTCTCCATATGCATGCTTATAGGCACAGGCACCCATGCACATACATGCATGCATATCTTCTGCAGAACATAGGAATTTACTTGTAATCATAAATGATCTGTAGTCTAGTAAGCCAAGATGCTGAAGAATCTCTATGAACTGTGGTCTGTAAAGACTAGCTTTTGAAATTGTATTTCTCAACCTACAGACAGTCCTTGAAAGAACAAGTAGGACTCACCAATTGTAATCTAGTCGGGATTGGTGCAGCTGCTGCTGTTTAAGGAGAAGTTTTGTCTCTTGTTGGGCCAGGAGATGCTGAAGGCGTTCCTTTTCAATTTCCAGTTCCATTTTCTGAAGCAGTAGCTGTTGCCTTCGATCTTCTGAGAGTTGCTTTTCAAAGTCAATTTCTCTGGGTTGCAGTGTCACTCGATCATGCATTTGAGATGCCCAGGACATCCTACAATGACTACATGATTCTGGATGTGCCTTACAACATTGAGGGGCTGTGTTTGTAGGGTGATTGTTCTCATGAACATAAGCTTCACTTTCAGAGCATTTATGACCACAGTACTGACTAGATGGAGTAGGCGGAAGGCTTGGATAGTCCTTTATCTTCAACTCTTCTGGGAGAGCTTTCTCCATTGGGGCTGCATTTATCAGTCTCCTCCCTGGAGATTCATAAGTACATGTTCTGGTTTCTGTTGACATCCTCTCTAAGTCCTCTTTGGGAAGATGAAGTGCCATTGGTTTCAAAGAATTATTCCTTAATTCTGTAAGGGATTCTGAAGCTGAGTTCTGGTTGGCTGACTTAGGCCTTGCCTTGGTCTGACAGTAGGTTTGTGGTTTGGCTACACTCAGATATGAACCATCCAGGCCCATCAATGAACACTGGTGAGTGCTTTTCTTCTTGGTTATCTAAGAGAAAACACATAAAAAAAAAAAAAAACAACTTTTGGTTTGGGTTTTTCAGAAATCAAATATATATTTTCACTAAAACAAAACTCTTTCATCTCCTTTTCTTAAATATTACAGTATTCACATCATCAATGTTCACAAAGCCACATCCATTTTCAAACAACCTATCTTTCAGCAAAGCTATAGGAGGATGAGAAATAGCCTCCATTTTGAGTATGCAAATCTTGATGATTTTAGGAGTTACAAATTCTGAAGGTTACATAAAATCAACTTTAAGGTACAAACATATAAAATATTAATATCTAAAAATGTCTATCTTTGAAGATTGAGCCAAAAAATCCATGCAGTCATCTTAAATATTCTTTGACTGGTCATTACGCAGAACAAGATTTAAGGTAAAGCACTTCACATTCTGTTGATAGATTAGTTTTTATAAATATCCTCAGAAACCACAGATAAAACCAACTACTTCCAAATAAATAATTCTAATGAAAATCAGTTATTTAAATATAAAATACTTAATTTCAGCTGCAAAAGTGATTTTCAGTTACACTATTCAAGTGGTGATAGTCTAATAGAACTCAGGCAGAAAGGAAGCAGTTGGAAATTTGAGGCACCAGGTCAAGAGTAAGCTTTCCCAACATCGTGGCTATGAACTTGCTCTATGGGGAGAGTGAAACTTTGTCTACATCAATTATTCTTAAACTTGAGGTGGATAAGATTTACCTGAAGGGCTTGTTAAGCATGAAAGGCTGGTTTCAACCACAGAGTTTCCAACTCTGGAAACTCAGCTCATTTAAATCTCTAGGAGGTTTTCAGGGGATGGTGATGTTCATGTGAGATCATGCTTTGAAAATTGCTGATGGAATCTGACTGTTGGCTTTGGCCTAGAAGACTGAGTTTGCATTAGCTCAGCTCTGAATATGTCTGATTTACTGTAAGCAAGCAGGTTTTTCTTTCAGTGACTTTCAGAAACCTGTTGTGTCTGAATTCCAGGCTGCTTGAGTTGAAGTATTGTAGTTTCATGAAAATGCTGAGTGTACTATGGATGGGCAGCTTGCTTATGGTGTTGGATACTTGGGATTAACAAACGTTAAGAAAAAAAGTTAATGCAGAAGAATCTTTTAATTAATTAACTTTAATTAGTTAAATAAAATTGATTAACTTTATATTCCAACAGCTGTTTGCCCTCCCAGGCCTTCCCAGGCCTCCCATGGATATCAACTAGCCCTGGCATATTATCAAGTTGTAGTAGGACTAGGTGCATCCTTTCCTCCTGAGGCTAAATGAGGCAGCCCAGTATGAAGAAAGGAACCCAAAGGCAGGCAACAGACTCAGAGACAAGCCCTACTCCTGCTGTTAGGAGTCCCATGTGAAGATCAAGCTGTACAAGTGTAACATATATGCAGAGGGCCTAGTTCAGCCCCATGTAAGTTCCATGGTTAGTGGTTCAGTCTCTGTGAAAACTTATGGGTCCAGGTTAGTTGATTCTGAAGGTTTTCTTGTGGTGTCCTTGACCCCTTTGACTTCTACAATCCTTCCTCCCTCTTCTGAAGGATTCTTCAAGCTCTGCCTGATGTTGGGTTGTGAGTCTCTACATCTGTTTCCATCAGTAGCTGGGTGAAGCCTCTCTGATGATGATTATGCTAGGATCCTGTGAAGGCTTAAATGTATAAATCATCTATCTCTGGAGAATCCACACTCCCTATCATGGACTTCACTGAAAGATAAACACTAAGTGCCAAGTAAACACTAAGTAGATGTAAATGAGAATGACATTTGAAATATTCTTTATAGCTTCCACTCACATCTTCCTCTTCCTCTTTCTTCTGGCTTTCATTTAAAGGCCATTTACATTAACTTCTTTACTTTGTCACCATTTCCTATCTGTATTCAAGAAAGCCCAGAAAGTCACTAATAGTATTGAACAGTAGTATTTACCAAAGGAGGAAAAACTCTTAATCTTCCTCTGTGTTGTCTAGAGCAGCAGCTTCCTGGACCTTCCTTGTCATGAGTTATTCTATTTTGTCTAGAGCAGCTGCTCTGTCCCCAGTTACTCCATGCTAGGTACAAATACTTAAGACAGAATGAACTGGCATCTCGTTCATAAATAATCACCATCTGTCTAGCACTGGAAAGCATAGACTGATTAGTGAATTATTCATGCTTATTAAAAATACCACCTTTAAGCTTACAAAACACATCAAACCAATAAATGAGGCAACCACAAACCTGAATGTGGGACAATCACACCATGGCACATCAACTTGGCATTTGGTCTTTTGCCACTTAGTGTATTTGTCATGGCTCCTGTTTAGGAGATTGTCAGCCTGTCACTAACACTACCAGCTTCAAAGTTATCCAGATTCCTCAGCCAGTGTCTTTGAGATGTGTTCTAAGCACAGAACCTACCCACCTGAAATGGCTCTGACTGGTGCCAACTCTGCATTTACTGTTCGTATTACCCAGTTTCTATAGACTCATTTCTAACTTTCTGTCATCTATATGTAATTGATTGAAGTGTAATGTTATTCGATGGCCAGATGTTATCAGAATGGAATGGAATATTGTCATAGTTATGACTCCAAAGGAAGGATAAATACTAGTGAATCTTTTAACACTCAACATATTCTGACATTGTAGAAAGGCATAAGGTGTTCGTATATGTTAATGACATAGCTTGCTAATAACACCCACTGAAGCAATTTTTCACTTTTCATGAATGATTATTTATATTCTGAGGTAAGTTTATTTTTTTCGCTCTCTCAAGGTTGTGAGAGAAATATCCCTTTCACAGTAAACTAATAAATTATAATTTCTACATTCATTTCATATTGCCACTGTAGCAAATAACTACAAACTTTGCAGTGTATGACAACACATATGTCTTCTCGAAAGATTGTGGAGGTCAGAAATTAGAAATCAATCTTACTGAGCTTAATTCCAAGTTTTGACAGGGCTTGTTCTTTTTCGAAGTTCTGAAGAGAGAATCTATTTCTTCTTCCTTCCTCCCTTCCCTTGCCTCCCCTTTCCTCCCCTCCTCCTCCCTTCCTCCCTGCCCCCTCCCCTTCAAGCTTCTAGTGACCATATATATTCCTTGGTTTGTGGTTTCCCCTCCATCTTCAAAGTGCACCTCTCTAGCTTCTGCTTCCAACATCATAATGTTCTGTCCTCTGACTTCTTACTCTTACAAAGACCATTTAGACTATAGGTACACCTATCTAGGTAACCCTAGGTCATTTCCTCACCGCATAATACCTAGCTTAACCACATATGCAAAGTCCTTAGTTCATTAAGTCACTATAGCCATATAAATTGATATAGATTGCAGGATTTAGGGTATAGGTAGATGTGTGTGTGTTGAGCATATACCTTTTTATTTATTTATTTTTTTAAAAAAGTCATATATATCTTTTTAAATGAACTCAGTTTAGTTTGTCTAGAGAGAATAAATGAATGTTGATATCTCTGCTAGCAAAATAAAATATCTTCTCAATGTATAAAAGCAGAAAATGATGGATATTCAATAACTTCTGATAGAAAGGCCTATGTACATATCTATGAACATACCTATGAATGGGACATTTGGGCATACACATACACATTCTCAGTAAATATTCTTTGCCTGCATCATGTTATTGGAAAAATTCAAATTGAATTATGGGCTAGAAATGGAAGAAAATTAGAATCTCAGCACTTGATGGGAAAAGCAGAATCACAAGCTCAAAGCCAATGTGGGCTCTGTAGCAAGCTCTAGACCAACCCAGTTCACATAGAAAAGACTGTCTCAAAAAAGAAAATAAAAGGGGGGGGGGGAATCTAAGATTAGGCTCAATCATGTCTTACCAAGACAAAGCAAGAAAATAAATAGAAAGCAAACTTCTCAAAACGTTCTAAATGAAAAATTCAGCTGCTTTCTTAGTGGAGCTGAAGATATCTAATGCCCCTGGGACCCTTGCGAATAACAATAGGCCTGAATGAAGCAGATGTGTTCCTCTTTCTAGAGTTGTTTGTATGTAATATTAACTAACACAAATTCACTTAACAAAGGCTTAAACTAACAAAGCATCCTCAATTGTTTCTGAGGCATATGTTTCTAGCATTAAAGTTGTATTTAATGTCAGTATGTGCACGCATACAGTGTGCCCAAGCACATGGCTACCACGATGCTCACACAGAGGTCAGAGGATAATTGTGGGTGTTGGTTCTTTCCTTCAACTATGTGGGTCCTGAGGACCAAACTGAGATTGTCAAGCTTGGTAGTCGGCACATTTACCAAGAGAACATTTCTTTAGCCTGCATATGGGTTTAAAATGAAACTTTCAATAAATAATACAAACTTAGAAAATGGTATTTTAAAATAGAGGAAAAATTTGTAGTAAACTGCATGACTTAAGCATACAGCTTAATTAAATTTCAAATTTGTCCTCTCTATAACCATATAATACTATTAAAATATTCTTAGTTCATCAGTTTTATAAAACTAAAAAATTATCTGTATTTGGCTTGCTGTTGTCAACTAAATTTGGTGATTAAATCTTCCAATTAAGAAAATCTAATAGTGTTAAGTGTGGAGCTCAATCACAGAATATTTACATTGCATGTGGAAGGCCATAGGATCAAACTCTAGTACTGCCAGAAAAAAAAAAACCCCAATAAGAAAAACACTCAAAACCCAACAAAAGAATTAAACAATGCATATGAGTGTAGTGACAAAACTATAATTCCAGCATTCACACTCATCAGGTGGGGAGACAGAATCCTGAATTCAAGTCATCCTGACCTATGAAGCAAGTCTCTGCTCCAATAATAAACAAAACAACAAAAAAACATTTCAACCAATCAACCCACCTAAACCAAGTGCCTTGTGATGCTTATGTGATAATAAATGGGATGAGACACTTAACCACAAGTTAGGATATTTAGCAGGAAAGCATGCCAGCTTTCTACTAGTATCTATTTCTATCTACATAATGTCAGAAAAATGAGCTGCATTAAAAAATTAGAGATGCTCCAACATGTAATATGGACACATGTTCCACTATGTTCATAGCAGTCTTATTTATAATAGCCAGGAGCTGGAAAGAACCCAGATGTCCTCCAACAGAGGAATAGATACAGAAAATGTGGTACATTTATACAATGGAGTACTACTCAGCTACTAAAAATGATGACTTCATGAAATTCTTAGGGGAATGGATAGAACTAGAAAATATCATCCTGAATGAGGTAACCCAATGGCAAAAGAACACATATGGTATGCACTCACTGATAAGTAGATACTAGCCCAAAAACTTCAAATAACCAGGATACAATTCATAGACCACATGAAGCTCAATAAGAAGGAAGACCAAAGTGTAGGTGCTTAGGTCCTACTTAGAAGGAGGACAAAATACTCACAGGAGCAAATATGGAAATAAAGTGTAGAGCAGAGACTAAAGGAAAGGCCACCCAGAGACCGTCTCACCTGGGGATTCATCCTATATACAGTTACCAAACCCAGACACTCTTGTGAATGCCAAGAAGTACATGCTGAAAGGAGCCTGATATGGCTGCCTCCTGAGAGACCCTGCCAGAGCCTTACAAATACAGAGGCAGATGTCAGCAGCCAACCATTGGACTGAGTACAGGGTCTCTAATAGAGGAGTTAGAAGAGAGACTGAAGGAGTTGAAGGGGTTTGCAACCCCATAGGAAGAACAATATCTATTCCAGGAACTAAGCCATCAACAAAGGAGTACACATGGCTCTAGTTGCATATGTAGCAGAGGATGGCCTTGTCATGCATCAATGGAAGGAGAGGTCCTTGGTCGTATGGAGGCTAGATAGATGCCACAGTGTAGGGAAATGAAGGGCGGGGAGGTGGGAGTGGGTGGGTGGAGGAACACCTTCACAGAAGCAGGGGGAGGGAGGATGTGATAGGGTGTTTCCAGGAGGGAGGGAAACTAGGAATGGGGATAACTTTTGAAATATAAATAAAGAAAATATCCAATAAAAAAAAAGAAAAGAAGAAAAAAAATAGAGGTATCATCTCTGTGGGGCCCTGGGAGGCTCTTGCTTTCCTGGCATCAGGGACTTTCTGATTGTTCCTCCCAGTTCTCCATCCCCCATTGCTACATACCTCTGTTCAATTTCCTGACCCTCTGTACATCTCCTCTATCTCCTTCCATACCCGATTCTGCCCCTTTTTTCCCTCTCCCACCTCTGTTCCTCCCAAGTCCCTCCCACCCTCTACTTCCCTTGATTATTTTGTTCCCCCTTCTAAGTAGGACTGAAGCATCCACTCTTTGGTCTTCCTTCCTCTTGAGCTTTATGTGGTCCATGAGTTATATCATGGGTATTCCATGCTCTTTGCCTAATATCCACTTATCTGTGAGTATATACCACAGGTGTCCTTTTGTGACTGAGTTACCTCACTCAGGATATTTTCTGGATCCATCCATTTGCCTGCAAATTTCATGAAGTCATTGTTTTTAATAGCTGAGTAGTACTCCATTGTATCAATGTATCACATTTTCTGTATCCATTCTTCTGCTGAGGGACATCTGGGTTCTTTCCAGCTTCTGGCTATTATAAGTAAGGCTACTATGAACATAGTGGAGCATGTGTCCATATTACATGTTGGAGCATCTTCTGGGTATATGCCCAGGAGTGGTATAGCTGGGTCCTCAGGTAGTAGAGCACAGGGACCCCAATGGATGAGCTAGGTGAAGGACTGAAGGAGCTGAAGGGGCCTTATCTGGTATCAATGGGAGGGGAGGCCCTTGGTCCTGTGAAGGCTTGATGCCCCAGTGTGGAGGAATGCTAGGGGGGTGAGGGGAGAGTGGGTGGGTGGGTGGGGAAGCATTCTCACAGAAGGAGGGTAAGGGGGATGGGATAAGGGGTTTGCAGAGGGGAAACTGGGAAGGGGAATAACATTTGAAATGTGCTTCGCACACTCGTCTACTCCAGTCACATCCAAAATATCAGGGATAAAATCCTGATGAAGGATAAGAGGCGATAAGACTTCAAAAGGAGTTCTGTGCCTCCTGGATTTCAGACTAGTCGCTGGTATCCCCTAACTCAGACGTGTTCCAAATTAGTCTTTCCAATCGTCAACACGGCCTTATGATTAGGCACAAAGGTACCCCAAGAAATGATTCGTAAATGGTTAAGATTGGACATTGTCTCCTGGCCGACACAATGTTTCCAACTATCCTAGTCTAATACCAAGCTGTCCATAGCTCGCAATCTCTCTAGCAATAGAGGTCAAGTACATTCTTTAGGGCAATAGATGGTTTAATGTTTTCCATACTAGAGAGTAATCGAAGGGCTTCCACTCAAGGACATTAGCTAGAAGTGTTAGGTCAGGTCTGAACTCCCCACTGCCTGCCCTGGGCTAGAACCAGAGAATTAGCAGGAAATGCTAGATTGTAATCTCCTGGTCATTGCCTCCAGCTAGAACCAGAGAATTAGCATAGGAATACCTAATTACCTCAACAGGGAGGGCTCCACTCCTCTTCCTCCTGCTTCACACCTAGCTACCAGACCCTGCTGACCTTGGTGTGGGGGTCACCTGCCTACATGACTCTTGACATTTGCCCTGCTTGCTGTATGCTACTTAAGCCTGCTTTTAACTTTGTATAAGGACTTGGACTAGGACAAAGAGAAGGACTAGCACTTGGACTCGCAGAAGGACTCACACTAGAACTTAGATGGGCTAGGACTCAGATTCATGCAATCCGCATTCGCCAAGTGCTCTGGGCCGGGGAGCGGGGTGGGGAGATGCAATACCAGTCCAGAGGAGATAGCTGCTGCTTTAGACCCAGTATGTTTCAGATAGCCTCAGATGTACCTCAACTATTGAGCTGCCAGATTTACCATCTCTCTTTTGCAATGACTGTAAAAGTCTGATGCCATTTCTAAGAAATACATTTAGATCTTATACTTCATGTGTCGTCTCTGCCATCATTTCTTCACCTACACCTTGTCGACCTGACTAGGACTCCGTTTCTCCTGCGGGTTGAGGGAAGCCCAGATCGGCCGGCCCGCAGCAGAAATGTAAACAAATAAAATATCCAATTAAAAAAATTAGGGGTGATTACTACTGATAAAAATAGTTGAGTTCACCATGGGGCACTTAAGATGTTTTTTTTTAATACTGTTAGCATCCAGAACCTGCCTGCGGCAGATATGTGGGCGGGTCCACAGGCCTGTCACCAGGGCAATGGCGACCATATTCCCAGAATCCATTGGGCTCAGCTCCCACCTTTACCTACATTACTACGTCACCACACATATAAATATATGGGTAGTTCCCTCCATCTTTCTCTCTTCTCTCTCTTCTTCTCTCTCTCCCCTCTCCCTTCTTGCGCTGTTACCCCCTACCCCCCTTCCAATTAAACCTCTTACACATGAAACTGCCTGGGCCTGGTGTCTGCAGACGCTTCCTGCCGCGACTCAAAACCCATCAAATACAATGAATGCTACCATCACTGGCCATAAGGAGTGACTTATGCCCAGATCGGCCGGCCCGCGGCAGAAATGTAAACAAATAAAATATCCAATTAAAAAAATTAGGGGTGATTACTACTGATAAAAATAGTTGAGTTCACCATGGGGCACTTAAGATGTTTTTTTTTAATACAATGAATGCCACCATCACTGGCCATAATGAGTGACTTCTTCCTGTAAATTTCTTGGCATAGCATACCACAGGATCCACCGCGCGCGCGTGTGCACACACACACACACACACACACACACACACACAAATACTTGCATTTCTGGTTTACAACAGATCTCAAAAATGATGTTCTTTAACCTGGGTAGACACAGGCTAAAAAGGCTATATGGAAAAATACCATAGAAAGAAAAATAATTTACAATCAAGTATAATAGGGCTGGCTCAGTGGGCAAAAGGCTTGCTGCAAAAATATGAGTTCGATAGACAGAACCTATTATAGTTAGAAGGAGAAAACCTGCTCTACAAAGTTGTTTTTTGACCTCCACACCCAAACCCATTTCAAACATAAATCCTACACACCTACAATTATACAGTAATAAAGTAAAGAGAAAACGTATAAAAGATGGAGGCCATGAGGAATTATGTATAAATAAAATTTAAGAAACTACTGGAGTTGAAAATTTTCCTGAAGTTTTAAGATACCTTTTATATAATTATACATACATACATGCATATGTACACACACATATATAAAATAAAAGTATATGATATGATATTATATAACATATGTATGCAAGTACATGAATAAACAGGGTAGTCCCATGATATTACATGTTTAAAAAACCCCTCATTACTACTTTGTGGAATCACCCATATACAAACAGCTGTTACTATGCTAATAGAAATAGAGTTGGATAATTTCTCTGTTATAAAAGTACAAGTAGTGTATTAGCTAAGCACCAGTAATGTTTCCTATTTTAAGATTATTTTTGAGATTTTATACATGACTCTTGTACTTACTTCATTTCCATTCTCCCCTACCCAATTCATACCTCTTCTTTAGTTAATATTGTATCACACAGACATTACAGTCTGCTGCATCTATTTAGTGCTGCTCATATGTGTATGTGCTTAGGGCTGGTCACTTAGGATTACATAACTATAGGGTGATGGAGAAGACTGATTCTCCCTCTCTTAGCAGTCACTAATTACAAGACAGCTCTTCAAATGGGACCTTGTAAGATTTCTCCTGTGTACTTTGGGACATCACCCTGTGCCGTGTACCACCTTAACTTTGGGTACTTAGGAAATGGTTATTTCCAAAGCACTCATGAGTTCTTATCCACAGGAATAGTCAATATTACAGGTCTTATTGGTATGTTTTTAAGGTAAATAATTTTCCTATCTTGGCAAGTGTTAGCATTGTAATTCCCCTCCTTATCAGCTTATGACAAGATGAATATCAGGTTTGAACTTCAAATTTTTTTCTCCTTTTTAAAACTGTCAGTAGTATTGTGCATATGTGTGTGGAGGAGCACAAGTCACTGTATCTCCTAGAGTATTTTGGAGTTAATGTGGAATAAAGTACAGAATAGCATGCTGCACTTTAATGCTATACATGGACCAGTTGTCAAACTGACAGAAAATGCCTAATGCAACAGCTGCACTGTGTGGTTTGCCAACATTTCATCCTAAATAAATGTTCATTCTCCTCAGTGCAATTAACTCTCCTACACTGGCAGATTTTGCTAGAAGATCATCAAGGTAGATTACCTTCCAGCATTATGAACTAAATACTTACAGGTGTTATATCATCAGTTATAACTTACAAACTTTTGCATTCAGCAAGACACTCAGGCAAATGAATCATCTAATTTATGAATAATTTATAAGAAATTCACAGCATGCTCCTGGCGTCATCCATGGCCTCTTCCAGGTCATATGACACCAATTAGAGCTGAATTTTAAATTATTCAATAACCTGAACTCTCTTGTCATTTAACATATAGATATCAATGCAGTAAACAAGTTAAATCTAATGGACCCTGGAGGTTTAAGCTCCTTCACAGCTCAGCAGCTGAGGCCGCAGGCTATCAACGGAAGGGAAAATGACAGAACACAGCCGCCACGCACATCTGCAAGGCTCTAATAACTTATTCTAGTTCCCAGAGGGACTGCAGCACACTTTAGGAATATTGAATCTAAAAGACATTAAAGTCACTAATTATGAGGTTTAAAAGAATGGGCACAGAGAAGAAACATAATGACATGTAAATGGCAGAACAATGGATTATACACCAAGTCCTAGGAATACCACCATAGGCCTGCCAATAATGTTTGCAGTGACTACCAGACCAGTAAAAGGCTAAACTTTCTTTAATCATTACTATACTTTTGGAAAGTCAGAATTTGTTGAGTTGCTGTAAAATAAATAGGCTGTCATAGCTGAGAGTACATTCAAGCTGAAATCAAAAGACACTGGTCAGAGCTCCACTATGGTCACTTTGGAGTTCTGTTGCTTTAGGCAAATTGTTGTGGCTCTGTGAAGTAGTTTAGTCATTTATAAAGAAGGGACTTGGGCTTGATAATGTTTGTGATGTATGCTATCCTTAAGATGGGTATTCTGTAACCCAAAGAAAGGAGAGAAAGGAAAAAGGGCTGGATGAGAAATCAGCAGGGAGCCAGTTCTCAGTTACTATTCTCTGAGACTTACACAGAAAGGGAGGTAAGTCATCTTATTTTATAGATTTGCCCCAAAGGACTGAATACGACAAATGTATACTTATGATAACAGTTCTGAGAATTATGATACAATATTTAAAAGAGACAATTATTTTATCAAAGCAACTATGGTAGTAATTCAGCACATTCACAACCACAATTGCAGAAAAAGGCAGCATTAAATAGTTTAGTTATTTTCTAAGAAATAAGCATATGGCTAGTTTTAATTACTTAATGAAGATAGAAAAAATGTGCTTGTTTGTGTGTGAGTAAAAGCAGAGAGAGGAAATTTACAGCTACATTGGAAAAAGGAACAAACAAAAGTGTTCTAGTGACTCATTTCAATCCTCAGGGTCTTGAGATGTAGGTTCAAATGCAAGGCAAGAAGTATGTATCACTACATAGTCATGGTCATGGTGAAATCCTGCCCATCACTGCCCATCCTGTTCGCATTCAGATCTGCCTTACACAGTGGTCTGACAAGTTGTCAGCACTGTGTTAATTATCTTCCTAAGAGACAGGTTCCTCTTCTGGTAGGATGGCCATTTTTACTGTATTAATCATAGGAAGGCTTTCCATCTTCTGATTTCTTCAATTTCTTTCTTAGATGTCTTAAAGGTTTTATATCACAACTATTTTTACTTTTTTGAGGGAGTTATGAAAGGCACTATGTTTCCCTGATTTCTTTCTCAGTCTGTCATTTGTAGACGAGGCTACTAATTTTTCGTGTGTGAATTTTATATCCTGCTACTTTACTGAAGAAACAAACATCCTGAAATAAGAAGATCCTGCCTTCTTCCTTTCCCATTTCTATCCACTTGGTGTCCTTCAGCTGTCTTACTGGTCTAGCTATGACTTCAAATACTATATTGAATAAATATGTAGAGGACATCTTTGGATTGTTCCTGATTTTAGTGAAAATGCTTTGAGTTCCTCTAGCTCAGGTTGGCTTTTCTGGTGGGTTTGCTGGAAATTACCTTTATTATGTTGATGTATTTCCCTTGTATCTCTAGTCTCCCCAAGACTTTCATCATGAAAGGATGTTGGATTTTGTTAGAGGCCATTTCTGCATCTGAAAAGGTGATCATGTAATTTTTGTCTTTCAGCCTGTTTATGTGCGGGACTCCATTTATAGATTTGTTTTATGTTCAACTTGCCCTGCATGATATTATAGTGAAAATGATGCATAGGGAAAGATTCCTTGAGAGAAGTGGTTTGAAAAATGTCCAGAGGGCCACCAAGTTAAAGATGCACACATAGGCTCCTAAGAGGGCTATATGGAGTTTTCTTGTGCATCTCTCTTAGTGTGGGATAAGTAGAAGATGCCTGAGTCCGAGGTAGCACTTCTAGGGTGATTTACTGACCTGTCATTCTGCACTAACCATCAGGCTCCAGAATAGACTCAAGAATTGCATGTGCATAGATGTTTCAACACAGTTCATTTTTTAAGGGGGCAAGCAAAATGAATTCCTGTTTAATGACTAGGAACATTTAAATGTCTTATAGTCCTCACCCCTACCAACTCTGGCACTTTCTAATATTCACTTAATACTATCTGAATGTGATCAACTGCTCCTAAAAGGGAGACCAGAAGTCACACTGTTATGTATACCACTGTCTAAGAGAAAATGATTTGCATTAAACTTTTAGATTAACAATTGGACAGAAACTGTTCTGAAACAAGAACAAGGGAATATTTAAGAAGCCCTTTTAAATACAACTAATAGCAGGAGAGCTGGAAAATTAGAGTGTTAACAGATTAAGAATTGCCAAAGTAAATCACAGTCCTGTATCTAAAGACCAGAGTCCTTCCTGAGTCTCTGTGTAAGCAGCTACCATGAACAGGGAAGAGCTAGGGAGAAGCCAATTCTGAAAGCACAGTAAAATATAAAACCAGAGACTGAAAGCAGCTGGCCTTGGAGGATTAGCTCTGTCTTAAGATAAAAAGGATTGTTTAGAACTAAGCATTTGGCATTATGGCAACCTTTACTCTTAAAAATTTGGGACACTGTTACTTAGTTTATGTTATTGTGAAAAAACCGAGTGATTTGGTTTAGAAATTAAAAAAACTGTGATTCAATTTCCTATTGCCTAATACCCCAACTCCCTTTTCTGTTCCTTTGATTCCTTGGTTGGTGCCATTTCCTTTTATGTGGTTTTACCATTCATCCCTAAGCTCAAATGACTGTGACTTCATAGCACCCCAAAAGCATGTTACTAATTTCTTTATTGAACTTACTTCATCCTGCTACTGTGCTATGAACTACTAGCTGTTTTCACATTTCTAAATTTCCTTGTGATGTTGAAGTCTTTATCTGCAGTGTTTAAAATGGGCTATAAGGCTTTGAGTGACCCTCTTTTCTCCACACCCTATCTGACTATAGGAATACTTGGATTTTAAAATTATAGATGCATGCTATTCTGAGCCTGCAACCATGCTTCCATAGTAAATGCTTTTACCCATCTGGTCAACTCACCAGCCTCTAGATGACTTATCTTAGATATAAAATAGTGGATTTTAAGAAAATCTGGAGTAAAAGTTTCAACTGAAAGCAGAGATCAGTATATTTTTTGTAATGTTCTGTAAAAGAGCTTAAAACAAGAAATTATAATAAAAAACTACAAAATATATGCTATTTCAGACTAAAGTTGGGATAGGCAAACAGAAAAACTACAGGATTCTAAATGAAAGGTAACACTGTCATAGGATTCATACTTTGATTAAAAATCTACTCTACTTTGGACCAGCAGTCTCAATTAAGCAGGACCCCCGAGATCTCTCAAACACTGCATCACCAAACAACAGTATTCACCAGCTGATATGAGGCCCCCAACACACATACAGTAGAGGACTTCCTGGTCTGTGTTCATTCAGAGATGATGCACTTAACCCTCAAGAGATGGAGGCCCCAGGGAGTTTAGAGGTCAGGTGGGCTGGTGGTGGGGACATCCACATGGAAACAGGGGGTCGGGGAGAAGGTATGGGATGTGGAAGAGTTGGAGGGTAGATGGGGGAGGGGAAATATGGAGTATAAAAAATAAATTATTAAAAAAATTTATTCTAATGCCAAAAAGAAGGATACTACACTTTGAAACACAATGTGTTCAGAAGAAAGGACGGCTGGAATAAGCAGATTAAAAAAATAAAGCAAACTGTATTTCCTACAAATCATTTTTAGTTAATGTCTTCTGATAGAAAAGAAATTATTACCAAACAAATATGATCCTATAACTATTAAAAATACCCAGGACCCAGACTTCCCACTTCCTCCTCCAGGGTCTAGTCTGACTTATTTTTCTGCAAACTTGTAGATCTAGCCCATCCACAGCCAGTGCCCTGCTGACCTGCACCACCTTCCTACTGCACCAAAGCAAACCTCTAGGCTTCTATCAGGACCTACCACTCCTGCATCCACCCACAGGATCCAATGTGCTGCATCTACCATTCGAGTTCAAACCAGATTTCCCACATCCCCATTCAGATTCCTTTCTGCAACCTACCAGGTGTAGCCTGGATCCCAAAGTGAGTGCACCAGCCTAGTTTGGCCTTCCAGCTGTCACTGAAATGAAGCACCAGGCTTGGGTCAGGTTTCCCCTTCTACTTATTCACGGAGTCACAGAACAATGCAATATCATATGTAACCTTTTCATTCATCTACCCTCACACACTTCTGGCTTGAAACAGGAAGCAAATCATGTTTCTAACTCAGCCCCTTCTGTCCATGTGACTTCATCCCACTGAAGCCATTTCTAACCTGTAGGTGGAAAATGCCCCATATATTCTCTTCTTCCCTACCCTATACTGTGCATGAGGAAGTCTACACATGCCTTCTTACCCCCACTCTCTCTGGCAAATTCATCATTCCCTTATTGCTATTAAAGCTTACTTTGGGTTTCTAGTGTGTAAGGAAGACCAACTGAGACATTCAGCCTTATGGACTAAGAAATTATTTTCATTTGGAGACAGCCAGTGTAGGAATAGTCAGACCACAGACTGTAAGTCACTCTAATCAATCCTGTATATGTGTATATTTTTTTATTATACAAAAAATTATAATCAATAAACTAAACTTAAGCATTATTTTGGCTGAAGACAAGAATGAGCATAGAAAACAGACTGTGAAAAGAACCACAAAAGCATAATTATTAAAACATGAAATACTACTGGAAACACAATACCACCCAAACCCAACAATACAATGTTTTAATAACTTAAAATATCAATGGCCTTGATTCTTCAATCAAAAGATATAGACTAAATACTGAATGGATCAAGAAACAACAACAACAACAACAACAAAAATATAAAAAATAAAAAAATCTAGTAAATATGAAAACTTGTGAAGATTAAAAAATTCATTACTAAAAAAAAAATTCATTACTAAATGCTGAATGAGTTAAAGACAAAATTTAAAAATTCCTGGAAATAAATGAAAATGAAAACACAACACAACAAAACCTCTGGGACACGCTTAAAGCAGTCCTACAAAGGAAAGTTATAGCTTTAAGTACCTACAATGAAAACTCAGAAAGAGCACAACAAATGACTTAATGATATTTAATTCCAAAATTTGAAAAAACAAGGACAAGCCAAATCCAAATCTATTTGATGGCAAGAACTAATAGAAATTCAGAGCAGAAATCAACAAAATAAAAACAAAGAAAACAAATCAAAGAATCAATAAATCTAAGTGCTGTTTCTTTGAGAAGATAAGCAAAATTTATTAAGCCCTTGACCCAACTAACCAAAAGAAAGAAAGGCAGGATCCATTTTTGATTTTTAACAAAAATATTAAATGAGCAGGAAAACATTATAGCAGATACCAAATAAATTCAGAACATTATAAGGGAAATTTTAGAGAATCGGTAGTCCATTAAGTTAGATAATCTATAACAAACAGATGATTTTCTAGATGTAGCCAAAACCACAAAATTAAGTCAAGAAGAAAGCAGCAACTCAAGCAGACCTACAATAAATGAGATTAAAATAGTAATAAAAGGCCTTCCAGCTAAAAAGGAGTCCAGGTGCCAGATGGCACAGCACAGTTCTACCAACATTCAAAGATTTACAGCCAATATAAAGAAAAGAAAAGAAACAGAAGTAGCACTACCAAATTCCTTCTCTGAACCAACTATCTCTCTAATACACCAATCAGAAGAAGGCACAACAACAAAAAAATCCTATAAGGCCAATGTCCCTGATGAACACAGATTAACAAATACTGAATAACATACTTGCAAATGGAATACAAACATACACTGAAAAGGTTGCTCACCATTACCCTGAAATATAGGGATGGTTCAACATATGCAAGTGAATAAATGTAATAAATTGCATAAATGGCTTTAAAGAAAAAAAATCACATTTAAATAGATACAAAAAAGACTGTTGACACTATCTAACATGCCTTCATGATAAAAGTAATAGAGAATGTAAGGCTAGGGTAAACAAATGTCAAGAGAATAAACATTAATACACCAGAGACCCACAACCAGCATCATCCTAAATGGAGAAATGTTAGAAATAATCCCTCTGAAATGAGGAGGGAGACACAGACCCAAACATGAGCATACGTAAGTTCAGTCACTACATATATGGATAAGATGCCCAAAACATATATACTAGAGAAAAGAAAGCATCTTCAACAAGATGTGCTGGGAAAATTGAAGAAGAATGGAATTAAGACCCGTATTTATTACCTTACACAAAAACTAACTCCCAATGCTTTGATCCTAAACATAAAACATGAAACACTGAAACTTCTTTAAAAAGACAAACAAACACAGACAGTACTGTACATAATACAGGTATAGGAAAACCTGTAATTATGGTAAGCCTCCCTCCATTTGCCCAAGAATTAAGTCCAACAAATGACAAGTGGAACTTCAAAAAAGAAAAAAAGCTTTATACAGCTAAAGAAACAAGTAACCTGGTGAAAATAAAGCCCACTGAAAGGGAAAGAATCTTTGCCATCTATACATCAAAAGTTTAATAACCAGAATATAAAAGAACTCAAAAACCACAGAATCAAACAAATGATCCATTCAAAAATGAGGCTGGTACCTGAATAAGAGTTCTCCAAAGAAGAAAAAAAATGGCTAAGAAATATCTCAAAAAAATTTTATGTTCTCTAGCTGTTAGGGAAATGCAAAGCTAACAGCTTTAAGACTTCATATTCCTCCAGTTAGAAGGGCAAAGAGCAAGAGAAAAACCAAGAACAAATGCTAGAGGGATGCAAAGAAAAAGAAACTCTCTTTCACTGATGGTAGGATTCCAACCTGGTCCAGCCAGTATGGAAGTTAGTGTAGAAGAAAAAATTTTTAATTTTTATTAGATGTTTTCTTTATTTACAATATCTCCTTTCCCAGGTTCCCCTCCAAAAGAAAAAATAAAAATAAAATAAAATAAAATAAAAAAAAACCCCAAACTAAACCAATCCCCTGTTCCCACCCCCCTCCTCCAGCTCACTACCCCACCTTCTCCCACTTCCTTGCCCTGGCATTCCCCTACACTGTGGCATAGATCCTTCACTGGGCCAAGGTCCTCTCCTTCCATTGATGACCAACTTGGCCATCCTCTGCTATATACATGCTGCTAGAACCATGAGTCCCTCATGTGTACTCTTTGGTTGGAGTTTTAGTCTCTGGGAGCTCTGAGGGTACTAGTTAGTTCATACTGTTGTTCATGCTAAGGGGCTGCAAACCCTTCAGCTCCTTGGGTCCTTTCTCTAGCTCCTTCATTGGGGACCCTGTACTTAGTTCAATGGATGGCTGTAAACAAATCTACCATATATAGCTATACCATTATACACACAGTCAAAGAAATCGACATCATACTCCCCAGGGTATGAACTCTGCCATCTTCATTGATGCTCCAGTCACACAGTTTGGAAATGGAAAGAACATAAATGTAGTCTACCTAAGGACTAGATAATGAAAATTTGTAATATACACTATGGAATACTATTCAACTGTAAAGAAATATACAACAATGAATTTTTTAGGTAAGTGGATGAAACTAGATGGAAGTCATCCAGACCTAGATAGACAAAGGTCATTATCTTCTCACTTACTGGTGGTTCCAAGTCTTCAGATATGAGTACAAAACCTGTAGTAATTACAGAAACCAGGAAATTAATATAGAGTGCTTGTCAGAATAGGGGTGGGGTGGGGAACAATAGAGAGGGGAATAGCAGGGGACATGTAATCTGACCAGGAAAATGGAAAAGGGAAGCTCTTTACGGAAGGGGAGAGAGGTTAATAGAGAGGAAGGTAAGAGGAAGGTAAAGGAAGTGGTGGGATTCAAGTGATCTGATAGGGAAGATGGAGAAAGGAGGCTTAGAGGAGCATGGAGGTAAGTAAAAGAGAATGAGGGAGGTAGGTAAAATAATACATTGAATAAATGTCTAAAGAATCCATATAGAATCATTAATAATTTACCTGAAAAAAAACTATAATGCACATAAAAAGTGCTATGTATGTAAATATACATATATAGTTTTAATGAACTTTTCTCATTTAAGTTGATAATATTTCCTCCATGAGAGGAAGTCCAGCAAACAAAGGCCCTACCATCAGACATGAGCCCTCTTGTCTTAGTCACTGTTCAATTGCTGTGAAGATATAACATGATCAAATCAACTACTATGAGAAACCATTACATTGGAGCTTGCTTACAAGTTTAAGAGGTTAGTATACGATCATCATGACAGTGGACATGGCAGCATGCAGGCAGGCACTGAAGCAGTAGCTGAGAGCCATATCCTAACCCATAGGCAGAAAGACTCTGGGATTGTCATGGGCATTTAAAACCGCAAAGCCCACCCACAATGACATACTTCCTCCAATAAGGTCATTCTTTTTAATCTTTCTAATCCTTTCAAATTTCCTAGTGAGTAAACATTCACATATATGAACATAATCTATGATGGTTATTCTTAATCAAACAATCCTGGTCCCCACAGCAATCTTATAATGCAAAATGTAGTTAGTTCTACTTCAAAAGTCCCCATAGTCTTATCGTAGTTTCAACCCTCCATAGTTCAAAGCCTCTGATACTCATGGTAATCTCTTAACTGTGACCCTCGTATAAAATTAAAATCAAAACCACATCATATACTTCCAACAATCAATGGCATGGAATATACATTTCTATTCCAAAAGGAAGAAAAGGGAGCATAATGAACTACCGGACCAAAGCAAAACTGAAAACCAGAAGAGCAAACTCCAACCTCTACATCTCTCTGATGTCAAAGCACTTTTCAAATATGCAAGCCTTTTGATGACTGTAACATACTTCTCTCATGGGCTTGTTCATACTTAGTCTAAAGCTTTCTTTGGCAGGTATCCCACAAATTTCCAACATCTTGAGGTCTCCAAAATATATACAGGCTTCACTTTTACAGCTTCAAGCAATGGTTTCTCTGGGCCTGTATGCAGGGACATCCCTGACAAGCACCTGGTCTCAGTGGCTTTACTTAGCTGGGGAGTTAGATTCCCCAAGCCCTTTTCTTGCAACCTTTATCCTAAAACTAGAACCATGTAGCTAAAACTGCCAAATTCTGTTGCTTGCTGGGGATGGAACTTGGCTCCCTGCTTCAATTACACTTGCATCAGTTATTTTCCTGCTGTTTGTGGTGGTTTCCTTCACTGTTGAACCTATTCTTTATTTCTTTTCTTTAAACTTATTGTCTCTTTGAGCGCTGGGCTAACCTCCATTTTATTTCCTGTATTCCTCTTTCTCCTCAAACCATATATTTTGTAATTCTTTGTCCAGCTTGTTCCTTTTCATTATAGATCTGTATAAAAGTTATTAGTAATAACCACACAATGCAGTCAATACTGGCTGTCTTTAAATAGCCTCAGCTAAAGCTATTAAAACAAAACTCTTCAATTTATCCTTGGGCAGATTTTTTGGGACAAGGGCAAAAGCAATCCCCAAATTTTTTGGCCAAAATACCACAAGAATGGATTCTAGGCCACTTTGAACAATAGTTCGAACCACTCTCAGACCTGTCTTCCATGTTCCTACTAGAATGACCCATTAAGTCACCATTGGACTGGACTTGGTGCCAAGATGATGACTGGAGTTGGACTAGGGAACCACATGATAGATGGAGAGGACTGACTCACCCAAGTTGTCCTCTGACTTCCACATACACTGTTTAGATAATCTCTTTGTGCACTGTGTAGAGGCTGTCTTTGTATTATTCAAATGTTGATTTCTGTACTGTTTGAGTACAGGCTGGATCATCACCTGCCTTAGTATCATCTTCAGATTGGTTTAATAAAGAGCTGATGGAAAATATCCGAGGCAGGAAAGGTGGGGTTTCTAGGCAGAGATTGGAAGGATCAATGGGGAAACTGAGAGGTGCAGATTTGCCAGCCAGACATGGAAGAAGTCAGACATGGCAGGACTTAGAGAGAGAGAGGTAATGGGGCCACATGGAAAATATGGACTAGAATAAACAAGTTAATTAAGTTACTACAAGCTAGCTGGAAAATAGTCTAAGCTACAGTACTTAAGCTTTCACAAATATTAATAAGGCTCTGAGTCATTATTCGGGAGTTGGCAGGGCAAGGTAGTCATACAGCATTTTACTTCTCTTGACCATTCCTACTTATCTTCAATTTAATAATGTTTTTGAAATCTTTACTATTTCCCTCTGTCCCTTGCTCTGGGTGCTGTTCTACTACTAAATGCAAGGATTACTGGCATAGTGGTCATTTGGAAAGAAAAATTTTAAGATATTAAAAGGAAGACAAGTAGGAATGGATAAAAAAAGTAAAATGCTAAAGTTTGTGAATCTGTCAGAAACAGTGAATGAACAAAATTTTACAGATCCTTTCTCTCCTGTTTTGTAGCATTCTTCCATAGGCAGGCAGGCAGAGAGGCAGGGTAGGGCTCTGGTGGTGATTGTAGATATCATGCTAGGCATGAGCCCCAGTATTCATGATCCCTATATTTGATTAAGCAGAAAATAAGTGTGATCTGGTATATCAAGTATTATATGCACAGACCAAGAGTTGGGAGATTAGATTGGCCTTAATTGAGACAGGTAAAGAGTATGAATTTTCATAGTAGACATCTAAATTAAATTATGGAAGATAAATTGGAATTACTTAAAAATAAGTATATATGATTTCTTATAGGAAGTTTCATGTAAAGTATACATTTTTAAAATAAGGATTGTGGAAATTTTTTATTAGATGTTTTCTTTATTTACATGTCATATAATATTTCCTTTCCCAGGTTCCCCTCCAAAAA
>NW_022196895.1:21534741-21547261 GCF_008632895.1 Mastomys coucha | reverse complement strand
TTCCCCTACACTGGGGCATAGAACCTTCACAGGGCCAAGGGCCTCTCCTCCCATTGATGACCAACTAGTCCATCCTCTGCTATACATATGCTGTGGGAGCCATTAGTCCCACCATGTGTACTCTTTGGTTGGTGGTTTAGTGCCTGGGAGCTCTAAGGATACTAGGTAGTTCATATTGTTGCTTGTCCTAAGGGGCTGCAAGCCCTTCAGCTCCTTGGGTCCTTTCTCTAGCTCCTTCATTGGGGACCCTGTACTCAGTCCAATGGGTGGCTGTGAGCCTCTACTTCTGTTATTAGTCGGGTACTGTCAGAGCCTCTCAGGAGACAGCTATATCAGGCTCCTGTCATCAAGCACTTGCTGGCATAATTGTGGAAATTTTTATGTATGGATTGCTTTAAAGAGTTCAGAGCATTGTCTATCATGGGCAGTGAGAATAGATGAAGCCAAAATCTTAGGTATAGGCTGGGGGAAAAGTATTAATGTCCTGTGAAGGTCAGTTCTTTGGCATGGATGCCAGACAATATTGGAATCATAAGGGCTTTTTTGGAGAGATCCTAAAGATACAATGAAATGACCTTGACTACAATAACATTTACAAAGAAACAGAAAAATAAGTCTTACTCTCCTACCCCATGTATGTTTAGGGGAATAAGCCAGGTTTTTGCACACAAGAGACACAAACTGCAACCCCAACTAATAGATGCTACTGAAAGAAAGAACTTAATTTAAAGTGTGAAAAAAGCAGTATATAATATTCCCATATAAATTGTTTTGCTAGCTTCTCACAAAGTAGAATTTTGGTTTGCTATAAATAAAGAGACCATACAGAAATTGCTACAACAGTAGTGTGTGTGTGTGTGTGTGTGTGTGTGTGTGTGTATAGTGTGTATGCGTACAGGTTCATGTGGGTGTGTTCTCATGTATAATCAAGATCTAAAAACAAAGCTGAACAAAGTTTAGAACAGAGTACTAGTTACCAGAATCTAGAATAAATGAAGAGCAGGGGAGATGGAATACAATCCAATAGTTCATAGTTGGAGAGATAATCCATGGTATTCTACTGCATAGCACTACACTTAGGTAACAAGAATGTACCCATATAAACTTAAAAATAGCCAGAAGAAAGGACTATGAATGCTCTTAGTACAAAGGAATTATGAAAGGAAAGATGGGGTATGATTTGACAAGTTACATAAAACTACATAAGAAGTGAAACATTACGTGGCACCCCATAATATGCAAAATTTTTAAACTGAATTAATTTAAAAATTATATGTATATGGCAATGCTGAATAGGTTTTCATTATGATGCCATAGCTTCATGCGGTTATGATGTAAATTACAGCTAATGTGGAAACAATATCTCATACACATACACACACACACACACACACAAATTTGTAAATGGTTTTTCGTTGTAACCTGAAAAAAGAATGGATAAAGAAAATGTGGCACATTTATACAATAGATTATTATTCAGCCACTGTGAAAATAAAAAAAAAATCATGAAATTACAGGTAAATGGATGAAATGAGAAAAACTATCATACTCAGTGAGGTACTCTAGACCTAGAAAAAGAAATACAGTATATATTTGCTTATATATGGGTATTAGCTGTTAAGTCAATAATAACAAAACTACAATCTATACAACACCAGAGATTAGGTATAGAGTAAGATACTAGAGAGGACAGATAGATCTCATTAGGAAAAGTTAATAGAATAGATAGTAATGGATAGATAGAGGTGCTGGAACGGAAGGACCAAATGGGAAGAGATGATGAGGAAGGTAATATGGAGAAAGACAGCTAAAATTAGGGGTCTCTTGTGGAAACCTAATATAGTAGAAAATTCTAAAAATATATACATATAGGAAGGTGGTGCAAATGAAATTGCAAAATATGGATCTATTTTCATTTTTCTACAAACAGATTGCCAATTAGACCAGTACCATTTATTGAAGATACTTTGTGTTTTCCATTGTATATTATTTGGCTTCTTTGTCAAAGATCAAGTGTCCTTAAGTGTGTAGTTTTATTTCTGGGTCTTCAATTCTACTCCATTGATCAACATGTCTGTCTCTGTACCAATATCATGCAGTTTCTATCACCATTGCTCTGTAGTATAGTTTGAGGTCAGGAATGGTGATTCAGCCAGCAGTTCTTTTATTGTTAAGAATTGTTTTTGTGATCATAGGATCAGAGGTGAGGAGGAAATGCCATCTGTCCCTACACCAGGAGTAACTGGGACCAGCAGGACCCAGGCACACAGGAACTCTGCCAGTCTAGTGGCACGGGTTCCTTCCTGTCTATCGGGGCCAGTGCCCTGAGCAGTTCTTGGGAGCAAATTTTGCAGTAAGTCCCACAATATCCAGAGGAAGCTCTACTCCCAGGCACTCTAACACAACCAAGATCATAGGATCAGAAGTGAGGAGGACATAACATTTGTCCCAACACCTGGAGGAACTGGAACCAGTGGGACCCAGGCATGCAGGAACTCCACCAGCCCAGTGGCACAGGATGCTTCTGGTCTGTATAGGCCAGTGCCCTGAGCAGACCTGGGGCACAAATTCTGCAGCGAGTCCCATTATACACAGAGGAAGCTCTACTCCCAGGTGCTCTAATGGGCCTGGGATCCCAGGATCCCAGGATCTCAGAAATAGCTTGACTCTGAGGAGTTCTGACACAAACAGGATCACAGGAAGGACAGGCCCCAGTCAGATTTAGCCAGGACAGGTAGCACTAGAGATAACTAGATAGTGGGGGAGACAAGTGTAAGAAAATAAGCAACAGAAACCAAGGTTACATGGCATCATCAAAACCCAATTCTCCCACCATAGCAAGTCCTGGACACACCATCACACTGGAAAAGCAACATTCAGATATAAAATCAATTTTCATGATGATGATACAGGACTTTAAGAAGGACATAAATAACTCCCGCAAAGAAATACAGGAGAATACAGGTAAACAACTGAAGCTCTTAAAGAGGAAACACAAAAATTCGTTAAAGAACTACAGGAAAACACAACCAAACATGTGAAGGAAATGAACAAAACCATCCAGGATCTTAAACTGGAAATAGAAACAATGAAGAAATCACAAAGGGAGACAACCCTGGAGTTAGAAAACCTAGGAAAGAAATCAGGAGCCATAGATGCAAGCATCACCAACAGAATGCAAGAGATAGAAGAATCTCAGGGGCAGAAGACACCATAGAAAACATTGACACAATAGTTAAAGAAAATGCAAAAAGCAAAAAGCACCTAACCCAAAAAATCCAGGAAATCCAGGAAACAATGAGAAGACCAAACCTAAGGATAATAGGTATAAAAGAGATTGAAGACTCCCAAATCAAAGGGCCAGTAAATATCTTCAACAAAATTATAGAATAAAACTTCCCTAATCTAAAGAAACAGATGCCCATGAACATACAAGAAGCCTACAGAACTTCAAATAGAATGGACCAGAAAAGAAATTCCTCCTGTCACATAATAATCAAAACACCAAATGCACTAAACAAAGAAAATTTTAAGGGAATTTTAAGCAGTAAGGGAAAAAGGTCAAGAAACATATAAAGGCAGACCTATCAGAATTACAGCAGACTTCTCACCAGAGACTATGAAAGGTAGAAGATCCTGGGCAGATGTCATACAGACCCTACAAGAACACAAATGCCAGCCCAGGCTCCTATACCCAGCAAAACTCTCAATTACCATAGATGAAAAAAACAAGATATTCCATGACAAAATGAAATTTACACAATATCTTTCCACAAATGCAGCCCTACAAAGGATAATAGATGGAAAACATCAACTTAAAGAACAAAACTACACCGTAGAAGAAGTAAGAAAGTAATTTTTCAACAAACCCACACAAACCTAATTCCACATCTTACAACAAAAACAACAGGAAGTAACAATTACTTTTTCTTAATATATCTTTTTTTTTTCTTTTTTGATTTTTTGAGAGAGGGTTTCTCTGTGTAGACCTGGCTGTACTGGAACTCACTCTGTAGACCAGGCTGGCCTCGAACTCAGAAATCCACCTGCCTCTGCCTCCCAAGAGCTGGAATTAAAGACATGCACCACCACTGTCCAGCTCTTAACAACTCTTAATATGAAAATTAAAATTACCAACATATACTAATCGATTGAAATTCAAAAATATGAGGAACTAGAAATTTTTTGGCTATCATCTGTTGGTCTCTCTAATTTGGTAATTGGAGAAATAGGTCCAATATTGTACAATCCATATATACTTTGTGCTTAATTGTATCTGACAGTGCCTTGCTGTGTACCACATAATGGTCTTGAAACCATGCTTTTCCTATCTCAGCCTCTCTATTAGTAGGATTGCTTATTTGATGTTTTTACACTATACTATTGTTTTCAGAACAGCTTGCTTACATCAAAAATATTTATATAGCCCAAAGAAATGTAGACAATTAACTTGGGAGGGGGCTTGGAGAGAACAACAAGAAGTGAGACTGAATGCTTTGCTTGATATTTTTAACTATTGTACCAATTTTGAAGAAGAGGACTTTATAAGTTACTCTTTCTCTGAGATGAATGCTTTTCAAAACCATCACAGCTAATGAACCAGATTCTTACCCTTGCCTAATGTCTGTGTCATCCTCTAAGCAGGACCATTATTCATTTAAACAGTTGGTGAATGACTTCATGGATAGACCATCGTAATACACACACTATTTCTTAAAGGAATGTGACCTGTTTTCTGTGGGCTGAGAATGATGATAATCACTCAAGTCAATAAGCTTTGACCACTGCAGGAAATCTGTATCCAAAAATCATGCCTACAATTCATTTCTTGGCACAACAGAACTGTCAACTCTTAGCTTAGCTCCTATGGAGGTAAAATCCTTTGGTGATGTGAAGGACACTGAAGTACAGCCATATTACAATGAACTCCAATGTCTAAAAATTTTTCTTATTTTGGGGTTCAATCACAGTAAGAGCTGAGATTTTAAGCTCTACTAAAAACAAAACAAACAAACAAAAAGACTTTATCTATTTATGTTCATTTAAAAAAACTAGTAGTGTATTATTTTAAAATATACAGTTAATACATTTGGATTCATTTAAAATTCATATTGAGAAAAACATGTATTTTCAGTATTGCTGTAGACAAGCATCTACATAAGACTGTTCAATTGATTGCTGCTTTATATCAAACAACTTTTATAATACTATTTTTATTGTTACAATGTTTTATAAATTTTAAAGTATATGACAAATTAAAAAAAGAAACCAGGAGAGATATAGTAGATATTGAAGGGGGAGCTGGGAGGAGTTGGGATGCAAAAGGGAAAGAAGAATGTGATGTAATTCTATTTACTGAAAAATGGTTTTAAATGTTAACAAATTCAGATAAATTGAAATTATGTATCGTTTCCATCATAATGCAATAAAACTTAAATCAACAAAAAAAGAGAATGTAAAAAAAGAATTTTTTTTGCTATTCTGGTTTTTTTTTTTTTTTTTTTTTTTTTTTTGCTTTTCCAGATGAATTTGAGAATTACTCTTATTATGTCTTTGAAGAATTCTCTTGGGATTTTGATGGGGATTGCACTGAATCTGTAGATTGCCTTTGGTCAGATGGCCATTTTTACTATGTTAATTCTGCCAATCCTTGAGCATGGGGGACCTCTCCCTTTTCTGAGATCTTCTTCAATTTCTTTCTTGAAAGACTTGAAGTTATACAAGATCTTTCACTTGTTTCCTTAGAGCTACCCCAAGATATTTTATATTATTTGTGGCTATTGTGAGGGAGTTGTTTAGTAATTTCTTTCTCAGCCTGAAAGGTTACTGATTTGAGTTAATTTTATATCCAGCCACATTGCTGAAGTTGTTTATCAGCTGTAGATCCATATTTGTCACCTTGCACAAAGCTCAGGTCCAAGTGGATCAAGAACCTCAACATAAAAACAGATACACTGAATCTAATAGAAAAGAAAGTGGGAAAGAACCTGAACTCATTGGCACATTTGGAAATTTCCTAAATAGAACTTCAATGGCTCATGATCTAAGATCAAGAATTGATAAATGGGACCTAATAAAACTGGAAAACTTCTGTAAGGCAAAGGACATAGTCAATAGGACAGCAGCAACCTACAGATTGGGAAAAACATCTTCATTAACTCCACATCCGACAGTGGGGTAATATCCAAAATATATAAAGAACTCAAGAAGCTACCCACCAAAAAGCTAAACAACCCAATCAAAAAATGAGATATAGAACTGAACAAAGAATTCACAACGAGGAATCTCAAATGTTTGAGAAGCACTAAAGAAAAGTTCAAAGTACTTAGTGATCAGAGAAATCTAAATCAAAACAACCCTGAGACTCCACTTTACTACACCAATCAGAATGACTAAGATCAAACCCTCAGGTGACAACACATTTTGGGGAGGATGTGGAGAAAGAGGAACACTCCTTTATTGCTGGTGGGATTGCAAACTGATATAACCACTCTAGAAATTAATCTGGAGATTCCTCAGAAAATTGGAAATAGATCTACCTGAAGATCCAGCTATACCACTCTTGGGCATATACCCAAAAGATGCCCCACCATGCTATAAGGGCATGTGTTACACCATGTTCATACTCTTAAAGAAAATGGACTCTCCCTCTCTTAGAAGCTAACAACTGCCAAAAGCTACTTAGCTAGCGGTAGGACTATGTTCCCAAATTCCCATTCCATGATGAGGTTTGGTCTGGTTTAGGCTTGAAAAGGTTTTGGGCATGCTGCCATAACTACAGTGGGTTGACATGTGGACCTGCCTTGCCATGTGCAGATGACAATATTTCCTTGTCGTCATCCATCTCCTCTAGCTTGTAAATTCTCTCCATCCTCTTTTCTGCAACAATCTCTGAGCTTTAGGAGGAGGAATATAAAACATAAACAGAAAAATGGAGTGATCCTATAATGGGTCAACAATGCTGCTACTAGATACAATAAAATTACAAATAAAAAGCACAAATGGAAGGAAAGGGTTTTGTTTGGTAGTTGTTGGCCAGTGATAACCCACAGTCTTCCTAAACATTACAGTCTCTTGTCAATGGTATTGTTTACCTGCTAGAACTTAAGGATAAAACCTATTTGCTGAAATTACTGCATTCTTGAGTCTTAGAACACGGAGAAGACATGCTGGCTTGCTGGTTGGCCTGGAAACCTCATCCCTATTGGGTAGCTTTCATAAAACTCAGAGAAATTCTGTATGCTGTGGAGGAGAAAGGTCATCATCAGACTTACCCAGCTGGGAATTCTGTGAGTTACAATAATGACTGGCCTGACAAGACATGTCCATTGGTGCAAGAGTGGCATGAACATTATGGGTGTAACAGCTTCTTTCTGATGGGATTTATGTCGTGCTCCAGGAGATGAAATGCCTAGCTGGTGTCATTACTGGGCCAAGAACCTGTGGCTAGATGAGCCACAGTCCTAAAAGGGGAAACATATTATTGTTCTGCTAAATGGATACAGTATTAAATTGATTAATGACTTACTGTGACTTAAGATTTCTGGTTATAAAACACACCTATAAAAACATTTGCCTGCAAATGCCTATAAACATCATTATTCATAGAAGGTGAAAATTACAAAAACTCCAAATGTCTATTAAGTGCTGAAAAGAGAAAAATCATGGGACATCTATAAAGTAGAATATTATTTGACAAAAAGGGAACAAACTATTGAAAAGTGGCACAATGAGAATTCACCTAAAATGATGCTAATCCAAAGAAGTCAAATGTAAATGGCTGCTCTCTATGAGTCTATTTATTTACCTCAGTCACACAGATAAGATAAATTCACAGACGGAGGAAACACTACTGGATGCCTGGGGTCTAAGGAAGGACCAAGAATGAATGAGAATGTACATGACATACAATTTTGATGTGTGCTGGTTAAAAAACTAGACTGTGCTATGAATACATAGAGATGTAAATTTATTAGAACATCATCAAATTATATACTTGAAATGAATAGATTTTAAAATGAAACTACTAAAAAGGACATTTATGGGGGCTGGAGAGATGGCTCAGTCGTTAAGAGCACTGTCTGCTCTTCCAGAGGTCCTGAGTTCAAATCCTAGCAACCACATGGTGGCTCACAGTCATCCATAATGAGATCTGACACCCTCTTCTGGAGTGTCTGAAAACAGCAACAGTGTACTCACATAAATAAATAAATAAATAAATAAATAAATAAATAAAAAGGACATTTATTGATTCATTAATTTGTTGATATATATAAAGTGTACAAACACAGGCCTTTCTGGGAGTGTGAAATCATTTATGCAAAGAGTCTGCCTGCTTCTAAAAATCCATGCTCTAGCTGAAAGAGACAAAAAAAATTTTTTTTCAGGTCACACTGGCAAGTGGTAAAATGATAGGGCACCTGACTCAGAGTGAAGACCCTGCCTCAGTACTCTGCTCTCTCTGCTCATCTATTCAAAACAAAACAAAAAAACAGCAACAAGAAACCAACAAGGGACACCCATACTCCACTTAGTATGTTTTAGACAGTCCTTTAATGTGTACTGGCTGTGGTGACAGAGATATAACTCTTGCTAGCATGAATAAGGTCCTCGGCACCATCTCCAGCACTGAAAACCAGGTTTGTTTGTTGAAAGTCATTTGCTTTGGGCAGTGAGCTATTATTTACACCTACATATGTGATAAGTCCACATGTGCATGGTAATATATACATAGTAAATAATGTTTAGCAAACAGGTGGAAAGCTAAGAAGGGTAACTCTTTAAGGATAAAAAGAAATAATAGTCGCTACTTCAAAGAACAGGCTAGGTGTTGCTAAGATGTGTAATGGCAACAATGCAAACAAAAAGTTCCTACAACAATGCTTAGAATGTTTCTTTTTTGCCTTTGCATTGTTTGTTGGGCAAATTTATAACTGACCTTTGCTTATTGGTAGGATATCATGATAGTTTGTTGAATTTATTTATTAGCTCTAACAGTCTGGTCTTTTTAAATGCTTAAAGGTATTCTACAAACATTATGTTGTCGATAAACATTTTACTACTTACTTAAAAACTTGAATATCTTTTTGTTTTGTTTTACCCTTAAACATTTTTATATTTTGATAATATTCTTTTCCCTTCCTCATATCCTCTCAGATCCCACTTCCCTACCCATTCAACTTAATGCAGTTCTCTCTTTCAAAACAAACAGCACAGAACGAAACAAAACAAAAAAGACAAAAATCTGTTACTCTGAACACTGTTCAGCTGGAGTCTCTATTTTAATTACCTTCTTCTGCAAGCTCTAATGAGGGCTGTGTAAAGATGCAGTGATCTAGGTCCCAGCCCAAGTCTTATGTTTCTATTAGGGTCTAGGTATCATTGTGAAGTATCATATACTCTATAATTTTTGGACATAGCTTGGCTGAGGTCAAAATCAAGGTGATTGTTTAAACTGTCTTATTATCTGCAACAGATGACAACAAACATGTCATTTAAATCGAATGGAAACCAGAGAGAGGGAGAACTAAGGTTCTACTGCAGAGTGTGAATGTATTACAAAAGCTGGGCTCTCCTAGAGCCTTTTATGGAAAGAGAGAGGACATGGTCATTTAAATTAGGGAGATAGTCCACCCAATAAATCTGAATAAAATGAGCAGGTGGCTCATTGGCAACAGTCTTCTTAGTTTATATGTATTGATAAGAACTGAGCAATTCAAATTGTATGGAATATATGCAGATGCTACAAAGTCATCTGCTGAGCATGGACCATCTGTCCTAATGAGCCGTATGGAAAGGATTTCCACCAATCTGCCTCACCTCAGAAGACTGGCAGAACTTCAACAGGGTAGAGAGCATCCAGGGTCTATCAGGCTTATTAGCTAAATCCTAATTGCCTGGGTCTCTCAAATGACACTACTGCCAGCCATTCCCCCACCCCCAGGAAACTGTCTCCACCAGAGAAAGGGGTGTGACAAGGTGCTCTTAGCAGCACCTGAATTTGACATAACAACTGTAATTTTCAATGGTTTCTAGATATGAATCAGAGTAAGTATGGTTAAATGTTGACCTGACAGTGACTTTCCCATAGCAGCAATCCTTAAAAGTCAACTAATATTTTCAAAACCTGACTCTAAACAAATACTTTTCTTTCTTCACACCAGGCTTGAGATAGAGGCAGAGGGAAAAGGTGAGGTGGCATGGCCAAAGAGGGGAGCAAGGGGAAGGAGAGCAAGAAAAGACAAGGGGAGCCAGCCAGGAAAAGCAATATTGAAAAGAATATGGTCTTTCAATATTTCATATTAGGCTTAAATACTCTTTTAAGCTTAAAAAAACCCTGAAAATAGTATATTTGGTTATATTACCATAAACTAAAAATTAAACTCTCTTATCAACCCAAATCGCTAAGAAAGAGGACAGAGGAAGGAAGCCACCTGAGACCAGGTAAAAGATGGGGAGCAGGCAAAACTTGTGAGCCTGTGACAAGTTAACTTATCATGGACTTCTGCTCTCCTAGCACTTGTTCGATTAAATGTACCCATTTCCTCTTGACAGAAAACACTTCTGATACTTTTATACTGTGAAGAGATTCACTAGCTATTTAAGAAATGACATTTTCCTTTCACAAGCATATAAATTTTCAAATCTCAGTGTTCATGAGCTTCATCTGCAGTGACTGAGCCTAACCTCCCAGGTTTCCACTTTAGTAGGTGCATATGGGTCTTGAGGATAAAATTCATTAGAGTACTAGTCAGATGACAATGATCCTGGTCTGGGGACCACATATCTGGCTATGGGAAGTCAGCATCCAATTCAGAGCCTCTCATCTCATCTTCCAAAATGAACCTAACTTCCTTTCCTGCTCTGACACTGCACCCCTATAACTGGCCTACACTCAAACCTCTAATAACTGACTAACTTTTGTGAATTACACTAGAGCACTTTTTTTCCCAAGAAAGAAAGGAAACCTCTCTATGTGTTACTTCTCTAGTCAAGGCCTCTGACTCTGTTAGCATGTATCTAAGCATGGCATTCTTTCAACTTCTTCCTCTTCTAACATTTCCTACTAGAACTTTCACTGACCATCTCAGCTACATAGCACCAGGTTTTGTATCTTCTTGATGAATACACTATTCTAGAAATTCAATCCTTTGTGGGTTTTAGACTTTATATAAAGGATTACTCAATTGTCTTTCTGTATAGCACTGTCTTCTTTCAGATTCTGTCCTATCACTTCTGGCCATCTTAACTGTATCGGATCTTAGCTTGTACAATAGAAAGAACAAATGGGTTTGTCTAGGACTCTGTCTCTGTGCCACAGTCTGGACTGTTGATCTGACCTGAGTCCAGGCCTACAGTCTAGCCTCACTGTTACCTTCTTTCAGGGTAAGAGACTTGTACTGCCTGGTATCTAATATCTGAACACAGTTTTTACAAATAGTATTTGACTAGTTTTGTTATTGTTTATTAAGATGGATAATTATGTTCCTGCTGAAAATAACCCAAATTAAATTTTAATGAAACTTCTATTAAATAAAATAATTAAATTTTAGTTTATATATTTATTGGTATTCTTATGAAAACAGACCGAATAGTTACTGTTTAACCATAGAGATGCAGCTTGGAGATTTACTTTCTGCATAAATGTCATATATAAATTATATAAACAAAAAGAGAATATATAAATTCAGATATCAGAAATTATTAAGGTATTGTAAGAAATGCTACTAATGATATAAAACATTTTCCATATAGTTTCTCTTTTTGAGATTATAATTGTATTTCTCCATTCCATAGGCCTCTCCTCTTTAAATTAATTCATGGCTGCCTTTATTGCTTAAGTGTTCTCTTGCTGTAAAGAGACACAATGACCATGGCAACTCTTATACATAAAGCATTTTAATTGAGCTATGCTTCAGTTTCAGAGGTTTGGTCCACTGTCACCATGATGGAGAGAATGAGAGAGTGTGGACAATGATGCTGGAGATGTAGCTGAGAGTTGTACATCTGCATCATTAAGCACCAGGAAGGAAGACACAGTGGGCCTGGCTTGAGCCAAAAACATACTTCCTTCATCAAGGCCACACCTCCTAATCCTAAGTAGTGCTACTTCCTGATGACCAACATCTATGAGTCGATAGGGGCCACTCTTACTCAATATACAATGTGTATACATAAATATTGTTAAATATAGCATGTATTGTCCGTATAATGTTACTTGTATGTGTGTTTTCAGAGATGACACTTTGGCAATGGGCTTTATAAACCATTTTTTTTAAGGAAACAGACAAATGTTTTGAAAAGAAGATACTATCAAGCTGCTTAATGACAAATTAGAAAATATTATTAATAATATTGCCATGAAAATTAAAGTGTCAGTTGAAAAATGTTTTCACTCCATGCAAACGGGGTCAGCTTTTACAAGGTGGGGTTTTATTCTTCTGGTGAATGACATCAAATATTCTAAGGACACATTTTGAGTAAAATTACTGAAACCAGATAGGCTACAAAGACCCAGCTC
>NW_022196895.1:21533786-21533994 GCF_008632895.1 Mastomys coucha | reverse complement strand
CGGAGCAAGGTTTGGAATGAATGGTTTCTGATAGACACGGGGAGGCCAGTTTGGATGGAGAGCTGTTTTCTTCACACAACTCTGTGTTGGAACCCCTGGCTTTCGGTTTTGGTTTCCCTGTAATTCTGTCTTCACCGTTCTCTTCTCTGTTTCCATCCCCCTACCCCTGCCTTTTATAATGCATATATGATGCTGTGAACAGAAATAA
>NW_022196895.1:21529126-21533776 GCF_008632895.1 Mastomys coucha | reverse complement strand
AAAAAAGAAAAAAGAAAAATGTTTTCACACAAAAGCTGAATTCCTGATGGCTTCAGTGATTATACCAGAAATTATACCAGAAATTTATAAAACAGAGAAGAGAGAAAACAACTTCTGGATCATTTAATGAATCCAGAATTACTCTAATACCTAAATCAAACAAAACCATCACAAGACAATAAAGCCTGGTATCCTTTATAAACACAGATGATTTTAAAAGTAAACACACTCTGCAGAGGTAGACAATTGGCTGTTGCCTTTTGCCACTCTGCTATGAAGGGAGAAGAGAAAAGAGCCTATGAGAAAAAGTTCAAGTTGCTTCAAGTATTACAGTGAAAATGGACACTGCAGTTCTAAAGGGATACTAAGGGTTAAAATGGCAAAGCCTGAACCACTGAGAAAGGAGTAAGGCGGCTCATCATTGGGCATGACATAACTGAACACATAAGAACAGGACAGGGTTCTAAGCAATGAAGGTCCTCCCCAAGCACATACAGGACATTATTCCTTTTTATACAGTACTGCTTAGAATGCAGCTTATTTAAGAGATTAAACTATATAGTTTCTATGGAAGCTTTCATCTATTTTTCAGAAGAAACTCTAGTCCATCCGATAGACAAGGATAAACTAAGAATGGATACAGTTCTTTCCACAGTACATTGTTTAGTGCAATTAAACTATTCAGTTAGCTTCCAGAGTACATAGTTTAATGCAATTCTCAGCACTGGAGACACCTGTAAAGTTGGCAGTAGCAACAGCAGCCTTTCACTAACAGCTAACTAAGAAAAGTCAGCAACTAATAAAGCCTGAGACATAGATGGACAGAGTGCAGCTTTAATTATTCTTAACTGTGTTGGCAACGCATTAACAAAGCATGATCCTCACCTCCCTGGTTGGCTCACCCACAACAGCCTAAAGAACGCAGCCTGTGTTCAGCTGCTGTGAGAGCTCCATAAAGTTCTTAGACAAAGAGAGCGGCTCAAGGTTTTTTCTCTTTGGAGAACTACTTTTGAAAGTTTCCAGATCCTTGTTCTTCATTGTCAGAAGACAAAGAACTGAGTGCCCCTCTCTCTGACTTTTGATGGCCATTGAGTTTTCTGAATCTTAGGTCACTAAATGAATCACAACTGGGCCAAGAAAGGCCCCACTGGTCTCAGAATTCCAGCACCACTGCCCAAAGGATCTAAACAACCACAGCTGTAAAGCAGATCAATATAGCAGATCAAAGGAGTTCAATGATACTATTAACACAAGAAAAGAGTCATCTTTCAGAAATGTAACATTTAAAAGCTTTTACGTAGAACCAAGAAAGGCATAAATTAAAAGTCAGAATCAAATTTACTGCTATCTTACACAAATAATGACACTAAAACTGGAAAGCATATTTAAGCACTCTGCCGATGGCATGAAGAAAATGATCATTTAAAATCCGGAAAGGGTCTGTCTGTCCTAAAATGTTAGCAGTGTTTTTCAGTGTGTATGCGTTCACTGTTTCTTATTAAAGCTGTATACCAATATATCATTTGTCCAACGAACTATGGAAACTGCCAGAAACCAAGGGTATGTGTACAATGATGGCTTGGGCTCTCATAAATATATTTCCATCTGAACATAAGCCTTATCTCCTCAAACAATTTCTTAATGATTTAAAGAGCACAAAAACGCAGTAATATCACATCTGTATTTTTTACATTAAGCTTCATAGTGCAAAATAGAATGTAGGAGAATAAATCTGGAACTCTAACAAGTCTCTGGATCTCGTAACTGTTCAGATGACAAGACAATGTGTCAGGTAAAAGTATTTTTTTATTGCAAAAGAGTGTTATTTATGTAATTTAACAATCCAAGGTGTTCAATTTCCTGGTTGCAATATTAGATACCATACTTCCTTAAAATCACTTTCTATCATCACAGCAACAGAACATCCCATTGAACTTCCTTCTCCTAAAATCATTTAAGACTGATCCTAAGATAAGACACTGCTTTGAGGCTTTGATCATCGTTTACTTGAAAGTCATAATTCTAATATTATCCACGAGTACTACAGGTGAGGAGAGTTTCAGTCAGGTCTCTGATCCCAGAGAATTTTCACAGTATGGGCTTGAGAGCACTATAATTTGTATCTTCTTCATCTAAATATTAATCATGCATCAATTTTCATTCAACTAAAAAAATTAGCAAGGAATTCTATCAGATCATAAGAGAAATTGGCAACTCTCACACTCTAGAATATGGCCAAGTCAGACACCCTCAAAATTCTCAATTAAACAAAAATTAGTTAAGGAACATCTCTCAGCTTGGAGAAATCTTTCAAGAAACTTCCACATACGTCAAACAAACACGAAGATGTCCTGCCAGGCATTTTTTGAGCTATAAAATACATCTTAGGACTCCATGCTCCATAGCTGTGCTGAAGGGATTTTCTCTAATTTGTCTCCTGAGAGGCTCTGTCAGTGCCTCACAAATATAGAAGCTTGCAGCCAACCATTGGACAGAGCACGTGGGTCCCCAAAGGAAGAGTTGGAGAAGGGACTGAAGGAGCTGAGGGGGTTTGCAGCCCCATGGAAGGAGCAACAGTGCCAACAGGCCAAACCCCCTGGAGCTCCCAGGGACTGGAACACCAACCAAATATACAGGGAGGGACCCATGGTGCTGGCAACATATGTGGCAGAGGATGGCCTTGTTGGACATCAGTGGGAGGAGAGGACCTTGGGCCTGAGGGGTTTCGATGCCCCAGTGTAGGGGAATGTCAGTGCAGGAGGATGTGAGTGGGAGCACCCTCAAAGAGGCAGGAGGAGGGAGGATGGGATGGGAGTTTCCAAAGAGGAGACCTGGAAAGGGGAAAGCATTTGAAATGCAAATAAATATTCAACCAAAACAAAACAAACAAAAAAAGAAACTATTCTTGTAGAACAGGGTTTATTACAGAAATGTATTGAATGAAACTGGCTTCTTTCCCACCAATGTTCTGCTTAATTTTAAAAATAATACTAAACAGAACAATACATTCTATTCATAACACTTTATTAAAAGAATAAATGAATTTATTGCATTTATTTGTCCATATAGTATCCAGATCATTTGCCATAAATCTTTTAGTATCTAACAGTCTAAGATGTAATTTGAAAAAATGTAGTTATCATTAAACATAATGAAATACCCAATTTAAAAATTAAACACTGCACTGCCCAGCTTCATGCTTTGTGTAGGGTCTGAAGTTCGAAGAAGAAAGAGCTGCTGTAGTTTACTTAAAATGGATATTCTGAATTTTCATTTGAGAAAACCTATAAAAAAAAAATTGTTAAGAGAGGTTTGGCCATTAGCTTCCAAGGCAATTCACTCAAATGTCATTACTTGTAGTTTTTAATATAAAATAACCTTTAAAATTAAAAAAAAAAGTTGTAAAATGACTTTGTGAGGGTGAGGGAGGCAGGACATAACATAATACTTGCATTCAGATACTAAAATTCACCTCATTGGAACTAAAGTTTGAAATGAACTTCCTCATACTCATTTTTCATGTTTGGCCATAGTTACATAGACTAGTTCTAGCTAGTCAGATCAAAAGGATATATAAGGCGACCTCTACAAGAAATGTGAACTGGTGTGCACACCATTCAGAAGGCATTATTTTGAATTTATAGCTAAGAGTTCAGATTCTATTCTTTTAGACATTGCCATTGATTCAAAAGAAACTGTACTTCTTTGAAGCTGATTTTCTCCATATATGATTCTTATAGATTTTTTTGTATCTGTTATCTTGGAAAATTCTTTTTTTTTTTTCCTTTTACAGACTTCCTGCTATGGTCAAAGCTATTTAACTTGAGTGAGTGACTTTATTCTCAGCTCACAGAGAACAGGTTACATTCATTTAAGAAATGGTGTAGGTATTAGGATGGTCTATCCATAAAATCATTCACCAAGTGTTTCAATGAACAATGGTTCTGCTTGGAGGGTGGCACAGACATTAGGTGAGGGTAAGAATTTGGTTCATTAGTTGTGATAATCTGGAAAAGAATTCATCTCAGAGAAAGAGTAACTTATAAAGTCTTCTTCAAACTTGACACAAGAGTTACAAACGTCAAGCAAAGCATTCAGTCTCACTCATTGTTGTTCTCTTACAAGCAACCTCCTTAGTTAATCGTCTATGTTTCTTTTGGGTATATAAATACTTTTGAAATATATAAGCTGTTCTGAACACCACAGTATAGTCTAAAAACATGAAATAAACAATACTACTAATAGAGAGGCTGATATAGGAGAAGTAAGATTTCAAGACCCTTATGTCCAAGACACAGCCAGACACTGCCACAAACAAGCAAGCTGAAAGTGTATATAGATTGTACAATATTGGACCTATTTCTCCAATTACCAAATTAGAGAGACCATTGGATGACAATTAACAAATTTCTAATTACTCAAATTTTTGGATTTAAATCGATTAGGATATGTTGGTAGTATTAATATATTAAGAAAAAGTAATTATCACTTCCTGTTGTTTTTGTTGTAAGAGGTGGAATTAGGTTTGTGTGGGTTTGTTGAAAGATTACCTTCTTGCTTCTTTTAGGGTATAGTTTTGCTTCTTATGTTGATGTTTTCCATCTATTATCCTTTGTAGGGCTGGATTTCTAGAAAGATATTGTGTAAATT
>NW_022196895.1:21519101-21528143 GCF_008632895.1 Mastomys coucha | reverse complement strand
TGGCCCTTTAAGTTGGAGGTCTTCACTCTCCTCTATACCTATTATCCTTAGGTTTGGTCTTCTCATTGCGTCCTGGATATCCTGGATGTTTTGGGTTAGGAACTTTTTGCTTTCTGTGTTTTCTTTGACTGCTGTGTCAATGTTTTCTATGGTATCTTCTGCCCCTGAGATTCTCTCTTCTCTCTCTTGTATTCTGTTGGTGACGTTTGCATCTATGACTCCTGATCTCTTTCCCAGGTTTTCTAACCGGGAAATTCTTATTTTTCTAAATTTATATGTGACATTTGGAGTATCAGGAAATTTGACATTTTTTGGCAAAGATAACCTATTTAAGTATTTTAAGAACATCTTCAACTCTAGTCTAAGGGTGGTATTATACATACAACAATGTGGACACTGGTTTTAGCATAGGCTTTAACATAAGTATGCTAAGAGTCTTCCTAAAGCTATAGCCTTACTGTGAAATCTGTTCTCCAACAGGGCTACCTTGTCTGGTCTCAGTAGGAGAGGATGCACCTACTGCAGCAGACTTGAGGCTCTAGGGTGAGGGAATGCCCAAGGGAGGAGAAGGGGAGGGATGATGGGGGAGGGTATCTGTGAATAGGGGGACAGGAGGTGGCAACGTATGAGATGAAAATAAATAAAATTTTAAAAAAGTTTCACATTCAAATTAATCAATATGTATTAACCTACACTCAATACTGTAATTAATTTGTGGCTTATGAAAAACCCACCACCTGAATGAATCCTTCAGTTCCTATATAAGATGCTATAAGTCATTTAAACAGTCTCTTATTAATGGAAATTTAGATGTTATGCTGATGATAGAGTCTTGGCTTACTCCATCTTACTCTTCATTTAACTGTACCAAGAGGGAAACTACAAATCACAATCCAGAGTCCCTTGAAGCCACAGCTCTCAGTGTCAGATGGGTTCTGCCTCTCAAATGATGCTGATATCTCACTTCTCTCCTCCTCCTGCCCTTGCTTCCAATTCATGCTGGAAAGGACAATAGATGAAACCTGAGAATTTTCTCCTGCAATGACATCCTAAAGAACACCTTTAAGTTTCTAAAAGCAGCATTTGTAGCAGCAGGAGAAACAGCAAGGATGTACCCATCTTGCTTCCTAACCCCTGTACCTCATATGTGGGTATACATTCTTAGTTTCCTAGGTTTCGAGGGGATAGCAGTAGCAGCAGTAAACATATTGCTCTGAATTCCACTACAGCTCCAGCTTGTCTCAGTGCATTACTTCCTTAGAGTACTGGTTCTATGCTGTTGTGAAGTCTAAAACCTTCTTCCTGGGCCTTTTCAAAGTTTTTACATACATTCATTTTCTATTAAATCCCATGCCTTACTTATCAAATAACTGGAGTGATTTCTCTTTCCCTCAATGAATTCTGACACAATTTTTTGCAATGAGAAGCTATCTTTTTCTGAATAAAGTTATAATTTACAGAGAATAACTGTCTTAGTATGCGGTTTTCCAATTTTTTTTTTTTTTTACAAAATAATAAAGGCCAAGTAAGTGCTATAAAAATGAAGACAATTGGATGGCAATAGAGCTTAGAGGTAAACTGCACATAGCATGTGCAAGGCTCTGGGTTCAAAACCTCTGATCCTCACCCACAGTTCTATAACATACTCTGCGCCTTTTAAACCAGCCTCTCACCTCTTGTCCATAAATACTACTCACCTGCAGCTGTAGTTTCAGTGTTTTGGAATCTAATATAAATGCACACATAGGGAATACAGCCTTTTAGTGATGGGTTATTTCATTTAGTATGTCTCATGTAAGCAGTGTACATCATTAAGTTATTCCTTTTTTGCTATACAAGACTATTTAGATTGTATCCAGTTTTAACTGATTAAAATATAATATATGGAAACATAGTTTTTAATTATCCTCAGTAAATACAACGGAGTTAATGTATGTGGAAAATATAGCTGAATTAGAGAAAAAAAGTGAAAAGAGATGATCTGAGTGGGAAGAGACTAAGAAACAAAACCAGACTCCACTTGGTGATGATCTAATCTGTAATTACAACTCTAAGACACACTTTCCTGAGAGGCATGGATAAATTACCAGTTACTGAGCTGGGTGAATGATGTAGTCACAGGTTTGGAAGGATCAAAAGTTCAACTTTAGTCATGCTAAATTTGAGATCAGGTATAATATTTACTATTTCCACAGTTCAGATGAAAACCTCTTAGGGTATAGTTTGTATCCTTAGTAATATAAAACTTTCTATAATTGTATAAGAGTGGGCTAGAAAACCTAGAGCATTTGGTGGGGTATCCTTCAGCCCTAAAATTATGCTGTGAGAATCAGGTTGCCACAGGAGCAAATTTCTAAGTGCACTGAGCTTTCTGTATCTCCAGATGGTACCTAGAGGTTTCTCTAATTTTTGTGAATGTGTCAATACTCCACAACAGCTAAAAGCAGCTCATACAAGATTCTCCTTTCACAATACCAAAGGGTAATGTAGTATAGCTACTTCCTCTAAACTGAAATATTCCCTCCTTCAAAAAGGAAGGAGACTTCCAAGACTGAAGAACCAAAGGCAACCTATAAGACTCAGGAAGGGCAGAAAGTTACAGGACTCAGTAGGCTCCTAGAAAAGACAAGTATCTTTAGTGGAGCTAACTGAAACTTAGGCAGGGAGTTCCAGAGATGCAGTGTTTGCAAACTGTCATCAATTTACCTCTGAGTTATGCATGCTCCTGTAGATACTATCCCAAAGCTCTCTTGTTCACTAAAGTCAACTGGTGGTCTCTCCTTAGGTTGTCAGTTTGTTACACTATATGGGGCTGAATAGACTTTTGTTTTTATTTTTATTTTTTATTTTTATGTTGTTTTATTGCTTTATGATGAGAAAAGTTACATGATTTCAATTTATCTGAATTTTTTAACATTTAAAAACATATTTTAAGTAAATACAATTAAATCATATTCTTGTTTCCCTTCAATACCTACAATATCTTTTGTCATACTCTAAAATTTATAAAATATTATAAAAATAAAAATGAATATTATAAAATTTGTTTGATATAAAACAATTAATTTAACAGTCTTATGTAGATGCTTGTCTATAGCAATACTGAAAATACATACATTTTTCTCAATATAAATTTTAAGCAAATCCAAACATATTAACTGTATATTTCAAAATAATACATCACTGCTAGTATTTTCTTAAATGAACATAAATATATAAAGTCTTTTTGTTTGCTTGTTTGTATGTAGTAGAGCTTAAAATCTTGGCTCTTACTGTGGTACAAGCCCAAAATAAGAACAAATTTTTTTCAAAATAATACATCACTGCTAGTATTTTCTTAAATGAACATAAATATATAAAGTCTTTTTGTTTGTTTCTTTTGTATTTAGTAGAGCTTAAAATCTTGGCTCTTACTGTGGTACAAGCCCAAAATAAGAACAAATTTTAGACATTGGATTTCATTGTAATGAGGCTGTACCTTATTCAATGACCCTCACATCACCAAAGGATTTTACCTTCAGCGTAGCTAAGCTGAGAGTTGACAGTCCTGCTGTGCCAAGGAATGAATTTTAGGCACGATTTTTGGATACAGACTTCCTGCTATGGTCAAAGTTATTTGACTTGAGTGAGTGACTTTATTCTCAGCCCACAGAGAACAGGTCACATTTATTTAAAAAATGGTGTGTGTATTAAGATGCTCTATCCATAAAGTCTTTCAATGAACAATGGTTCTGCTTGGAGGATGGGACAGTCATTAGGTGAGGGTAAGAATCTGGTTCATTGGCTGTGATGGTTTTGAAAAGCATTCATCTCAGAGAAAGAGTAACTTATAAAGTCCTCTTCTTCAAAATTGATACAAGAGTTACAAACATCAAGCAAAGCATTCAGTCTCACTCTATTTTGTTCTCTTACAAGCCCCCTCCCAATTTGATTGTCTACATTTCTTTTGGATATATAAATACTTTTGAAATATGTAAGCTGTCCTGAAAACCATAGTATAGTATAAAAACATGCAATAAACAATACTATAGTAATAAAGAGGCTGAGATAGGAGAAGCAAAATTTCAAGACTATTATGTTGTACACAGCAAGACACTGTCACGTACAAACAAACTTAAAGTAAATATGGACCTATTTTTTCAATTACCAAATTAGACCATTGGATGACAGTCAACAAATTTCTAATTCCTCATATTTTTGGATTTTAATTGGTTAATAAATGTTGGCAATATTAATTTTCATATTAAGATATTAAGAAAAAGTAATTGTTACTTCCCGTTGTTTTTGCTGTAAGAGGTGGAATTAGGTTTGTGTGGGTTTGTTGAAAAATTACTTTCTTACTTCTTCTAGGGTGTAGTTTAGTTCCTTAAGTTGATGTTTTTCATCTATTATCCTTAGTAGGGCTAGGTTCATGGAAAGATATTGTGCAAATTTCGTTTTGTCATGGAATATCTTGTTTTCTCCACCTACGGTAATTGAGAGTTTTGCTGGGTATAGAAGCCTAGGCTGGCATCTGTGTTCTTGTAGGGTCTGTATGACATCTGCCCAGGATCTTCTAGCTTTCATAGTCTCTGGTGAGAAGTCTGGTGTAATTCTGAAAGGCCTGCTTTATATGTTACTTGACCTTTTTCCCTTACTGCTTTTAAAATTCTTTCTTTGTTTAGAGCACTTGGTGTTTTGATTATTATGTGATGGGAGGAATTTCTTTTCTGGTCCAGTCTATTTGGAGTTCTGTAGGCTTGTTATATGTTCATGGGCATCTCTTTTGTTATGTTAGGGAAGTTTTCTTCTATAATTTTGTTGAAGATATTTCGGCACAGTGAGAGGTTGTGGGAAGGCTATTGGTGAAGGGGCAGCCTTGGTTTGTAATTGATGGCCCTGGACTGAAGGGGTCATGCAAAGGAATTTAGGCTTGGCACCATGAAGACAGTCTATGAGAGGCTACTGGTGAAACCTAGTTACCACAGAAGACAGCAGTGTTTTGGAAATGTCAGTACCATGCAATGACCACCAAGGACTGCAGCAGCAGTGGAGTACAGGCATCTGGAGCCTAGAAGACAAGGTGTGTACTACAAAGGGCAGAGCTGGAAAAGTGACCCAAGCCCCTGGAGGAACCTAGAAGATTGTGAGTGGATCCCAGACATTGGATGGTTGGAGTTTGATTTTTGCTTTTGATTGTGACTGTGTCCTGATATTTTCCCTCTTGAAGGAAGAAAGTAGTTTAGTGGACCCTACAGTTAAGAGACCTTGAATTTTAAAAAAAAATATTGGACATTTTAAATTGATTGAACTTTTAATATGTAAAAACTGTGGGACTTTAGATCTTGGGGATGAATAAGAAAGTAAGGTTTGAGGCTTAATAGTGATGTATTTGTGTGTCAAGTTGACACACAAAACCAGCCAGAAGAAGGGCTGTCTCTCTGATTTCTTTAATGTTTCTATTTCCATTTTTAGATTCTGGATGGTTTTGCTCATTTCCTTCACCTGTTTGATTGTGTTTTCCTGTAGTTCTTTAGAGGATTTTTTGTATTTATTTAAGGGTGCTATTTATGTCTTTCTTCAAGTCCTGTATCATCATCATAAGAAGTGATTTTGTATCTGAATCTTGCTTTCCCAGTGTGATGGTGTACCCAGGACTCGCTATGGTGGGAGAATTGGGTTCTGATGATGCCAAGTAACCTTGGTTTGTGTTGCTTATATTCTTACCCTTGCCCTGCACCATCTGGTTATCTCTAGAGCTACCTGCCCTTGCCAAATCTGTCTGGAGCCTGTCCTTCCTGTGATCCTGGTTGTGTCACAACTCCTCAGAGTCAACCTGTCTCTGTGATCCTATGATTCTGGGATCCTGTGACCCTGTGCTTGTTAGAGCACCTGGGAGTGGAGCTTCCTCTGGGTGCTGTGGGACTGGCTGTAGACTTTGCGTCCAAGGTCTTCTTAGGGCACCAGCTGGCCCAGACAGACTGGAAGAAACCTGAGCTAATGGGCTGGAGGAGTTCCTGTGTGTCTGGATCCTGCTGGTCCTGAATAGACTTTTGTCAATATTTTCCCAGAAAAGATTTTAAAAACAGGCAATTTGGTTGTTAGGGACTTCTTCTATGCTGGCTTTTATAAAAATTTTCAGCTGTTTTTAGTTCAAAACTTTGTATCTTCTTAAAACTTAGTTTGATATCACCTCAAGTGATGGTATTATTGCTCAGTATTACTCAGGTTTGAAGGTGAGTAGTGTTTTAGCCTTTATATTTTTATCTTTAGTCCTTTCTTGCTCTCTCAAGTAAGAAAGGATTTTAGAGTTCCAACTCTTACTCTTCCACATGCACACATGGTTTACTTTCACCATTTTTCTTTTAGTGGATCCACAACTATAGTCAATTAAGACTAAGTTGGTCATTAAGTCCCGGTATGATCTAGTGAATGCTTTAGTAAACAAATTTTTGTGCAATAATGGACACATTAGTATAATAACATTTCATTTTTTTTAAAAAAAATCACAAATTCTATCAATTCCTATGTATCTTCATTTTTTTTTGTTTCTTGTTTTTTTCGAGACAGGGTTTCTCTGTATAGCCCTGGCTGTCCTGGAACTCACTCTGTAGACCAGGCTGGCCTCAAACTCAGAAATCTGCCTCTGCTTCCCAAGTGCTGAGATTAAAGGTGCATGCCACCTCTGCCAGGCTGTCAATTCCTTAATTATAGGTAAAAAGTGTCTCTCTACATCAAGCAATTTGATGCTTTGCTAGATTTTGCACTTCTTCAATCACTAGATTTATCCTATCCAAATATCCCTTTACTCAGAAACCCAATGATATCTTCTGTATTCTTTTTAATGATGAGCACCTGTGTAACAACTTATATTTTACTTCCTCTAACTTTTACAATGAACAGCTTCAAAATGAACAGTTTAAGATAATCAGGGACAATGTAAAGGGAGGAGTGTAAGGGAGTGTAAACAGTGTAAGGGAGCAGAATCACTGCAACACTGCAAAGGAGAAGAATGCACTGGAAAAATATAAGGGAAAAGAATGCACTGGAACACTGTAAAAGGTAAAGAATGTACTGCAACACTGCAAAGGAGAAGAATGCACTGGAACACTGCAAAGGAGAAGAATGCACTGGAACAGTGTAAAAGGTAAAGAATGCACTGGAATAGTGTAAGGCAGAAGAATGCACTGGAACAGTGTAAGGGAGAAGAATGCATTGTCTCAAACAAATCATGTTTGTTCTTCCTTGTTTTAAGGTTTCTAAAAACACTATCTGGCTCCTTTAGCAATTCTGTATTATTTTCTATCTCTCAGCTAAGACAGGGAGCTGCCACCTCATAATCACAGAAGGAATGAATGCTTAATCACCAAGATAAAGTTAATATTCCCAGAGCAGAGCTTCTGTCTTTGGACTCTTGGCACTTGTTCAGGTTATTCTGTGTTCTTAGAACTCTTTTGTACACGTTTGGATACCTGCTAGATGTCAGTAGAACATTTTTATCTAAAAATCTAAAATTCATATTTCTGGATATGTGTGCAGAATTAACCCCATTTTAAAATAAAATACCCTGCCAAAGAGAAAAGATAATGGAAAAAACCCAAAAGAAATGACCATAGGTCTTCCTGTGCCTATGTTCTATTCCTAATTTACTAGAAGCCCCAATGAAAAACTAAACAACTCATACTTAATGTCACTAGCCAGAACTATAGCTCAGTCCCCTCTGCATCGATCGAAGGATGGGTATGGAGTTAATGTAGGTTGCACGCAGGAAGACTGCCATGATAAAAGATAACAGGCATGTTCTGCCAGGGGAAGGGTGCATTGCTTTATTTCAAGATACTTGCATTCTGCTTTTCCTTTAAACTGTTATTCTTAAATGTATCCTTAAAAATGTTCCGATGATTTTACCTAAGAAATTTTACCCTCATTTATGTCTTATGAAGACTTTTCAAGATGCCACTTTGGGGAGGCTGACCTGTTTTCTTTTGTTGTTTGTTTGTTTGTTTGTTTAGGACTTGGCTATCCTTTTCATTCATATATATATATATATATATATATATATATATACACACACACATATATATGTATGTATGTGTATATATATGTATATATGTATATATATATATATATATATATTATATATATATGTATATATATATATATATAAAATCTTTTTCTTCTTTTGGCCACTAATGATATAAAGATTAACATTTGATATTATGCCAGTACAGATCAAAATCTTGAGTTCATTTGTCTTCAAATGTTAGTTTTCTGGGAACATATCCTTGAATAAGAGAGTGGGAGTACTCTTAGAGTACCATGAAACTAATACAGATGCCAAACTTCCAAATATCCCATACCTTCTCAGCAAGTACTGCAAGTATGCTTGATAACTGCAAATAATATCAGAACAGAGTAATGACTGATTCAAGAAACTTACTTATGGATAGTATTAGTTAACCCTTCATGTAATCTTCCAGATTAGACACAATTTGAGGCCCCACTGTAGAGCAATCAAGACAGAAGTATATTTCCTTTTAAAGTGGATTACTCTGGACTACACATGTCCTTTCTTAAGGACTTTACAGCATTACAAATAGAAGGAGATCTCTAGAATTGGAAAAGAAAGTTCTCTGAAGAGAAAGGAGGACATTAAATTCCTAGCTCTAATAGAGGCTACTTTCGGGGATGCTTTACTGACTCAGTGCCCGTCACTGTTTCTCAGACATTAACCTCTTCGATTCCATCAAGGGTCAATAGAAGCAGCAGAAGAAACAGCTGCTATTTGAAGAATAGTCACCATGCAGTAGGCCTGACATGCCTGAGCAAAGAATAAAGACAATTATGTTTAAACCTTTTTACCTGAATGCCACTGAAAATTTCCCAGAATGGAAAGAAAATGTACAGATTACCTTGAAATTAAAAAAAAAAATTGTAAAATGCGCAAAATAATGTTTACATAATTTACTATAAATAGAGAACTGTTTAAAATATACAGGGAGTATAGGTAAATGGAGACACTTAAGAAAGTTTATATTTTCTTTTCTGTTTTTTTTTTTTTTT
>NW_022196895.1:21514515-21515102 GCF_008632895.1 Mastomys coucha | reverse complement strand
AAATTTACATGTAAATAAAGAAAATATCTAAAAAAAAAAAGAAAAAAAAAGAAAAAAAATGGGTTACAGAGCTAAACAAAGAATTCTCAACTGATAAATATCAGATGGCTGAGAAGCACCTAAAGAAATATTCAACATCCTTACTCATCAGGGAAAAGTAAATTAAAACAACTCTGAGATTCCACCTCACACCAGTCAGTTTGGCTAGGATAAAAAACTCAGGTGACTGCAGATGCTGGAGAGGTTGTGGAGAAAGAAGAACACTACTTCATTGCTGGTGGGATTGCAAGCTGATACAACCACTCTGGAAATCAGTTTGGCGATTCCTCTGGAAATTGGACATAGTTCTACCAGAGAACCAAGCTATACCACTCCTGGGCATATACCCAGAAGATGCTCCAACATGTAATAAGGACACATACTCCACCATGTTCATAGCAGCCTTATTTATAATAGCCAGAAACTGGAAACAACCCAGATGTCCCTCAACAGAGGGATGGATACAGAAATTGTGTACTCCACAATGGAGTACTACTCAGAGATTAAAAACAATGAATTTATGAAATTCTTAGGGAAATGGATGGATC
>NW_022196895.1:21417084-21513927 GCF_008632895.1 Mastomys coucha | reverse complement strand
GGGAAACTGGGAAAGGAGAAATCATATGACATGTAAATAAAGAAAATATCTAATAAAAAAAAAACAAACAAAGATCCAAGTGCTAGCTACACAGGATGAAAAGAAAATTCCTCAAAGCCTGTACATGCCCCTCCTCCTCAAGATGATAGCCTATTTTTTGTTATTGACTTTTTTTTTATTTTCATTTTTTATTAAACTAATAAAGTTTATTTTAAAATATAAAAAAAGGAACACAGTTAATGAATTTCTTTCTACATCATGTGTTGAAATCACAAACATATCAAAATACAAAAGAATAACTCACAGCAAAGGGTCTGAAATAATGAAATCTGACTGTCATTGGCCATTCTGGATGACAGTGTGTCCTCTAATGCTCCCCCACTATTATTTCTTTTACCATCAGTTTTTTGGGGGAGAAAAAGAGGGGTAAGCTAATAAAATATAAGGAGTTTAATACAAGAAAAAAGCATGATTTTGGTATTCCAGAATGGCTTTATTGAACTTCTAGGTCTTGTGGTATTAGAATAGACTAAAAGGAAAATTTATTGTGCATATGTCAAGTTAGATACAAGAGTTCCAACAGGTCCAAATGTTTAATTCACACACAGGAAATACTATGCAAAAACCATGCCAAGATAATCCTCGTGACCTTTTGCCTAATTATATAGTGAAAACTAGGTGAAATAAATTTTACATTCTAGAATTAAAAGCAACACAAAGAATATAGCAAAATAAAATGGATACTTCAGATAACATTCCTTTCTTTCTTTCCTTATCCAGAGGTGTTGATGATAGGAAGAAGATTATGAAGATGGAGTATTCTTCTCTCCTTCCCGCTACCCACAGCCCATTCCTTTCTTGACTAGTACCAGAAAGCCTAAGCTGTCACAAGAAGTTCAGTTTTTCAATACTATCTCAGAGCTGCAAAGAAGAAGAACCCAAACAGCTTGTTACCTTTTTTTTTTTTTAAGTTTAAAGCATTTTGAAAAACTGCTGCAAGCACCTAAGACAAATATAAATATTCTTATCTGCTCTCGTAATAACCCTGCCATTGTTAGAGTCCTGGTCCACTTCTTACAACTGTAAGTAATTGACTCTGGGCAAGTTATAATCTCTCTGACCTTCCCAGTCGAGGGTAATAATGATGCCTACTTTATAAAGTTAAGCTGAGAATTAAACATGTCAATGTACATACGGAGCTTAAAATAGTATTTGGTCTAGAGTAAATGCTGTGTAAGCACAACCTGTCATTGTTACTGCTACCATTATTAAAATAAGTAAGAGTCTAAAAAGTTGAAAAGTGAAAAAGAATAAGTCAGATAGGTTTTGAAAAGTGTGCCTAATATAAATGTAACATTGGAGCAGTTGTCTAAGCTAATGAAAGCCATTTCAGCACGTGTTAAGAGGCAACAGTACAGACTACTGGCATCATACAAATGAGAGCTGCTAACAGCAAACGGCAGAAAGAAATAATCAATGAACACCAGCAATGACTGTCACTCTGACCAATCCCTTCTAAGCACAATAACATTTCCTGTGCTCTAAATAAGCTGTTTAATTGAGATTCTACAGGATATCCACAAGAATGCAAAGTTAATTTCATTGAACACACTAGCACAAGGAAAACTTTTTTATACCCTCAAAAAGATTCTTTCTCTTTCTCTCTCTCTCTCTCTCTCTCTCTCTCTCTCTCTCTCTCTCTCTGTGTGTGTGTGTGTGTGTGTGTGTGTGTGTGTGTGTGTGAGAGAGAGAGAGAGAGAGAGAGAGAGAGAGAGAGAGAGAGAGAGAGAGAGAGAGAGAGAGAGACTGTGTGTCTGTGTCTACTTACAAACATATGACTGATAGGCCAACTTCAGGTGCTACTCCTATTCCTCATGGGTTGCCAACCTTATTTTGAGATGGCCTTCTACAGGCTGAGTGGTCCCAGAGTCCCAGAGTCTCCTGTCCCTACCTCCTCAGCATCAGAATTACAAGCACATGCTAACATACCTAGGCTTTTCTCCAGGTCCTGAAGTCTTGGGTCTTCATGCTTGAATAGCAAACACTTTACAGACTGAGCTATCTCCCTACAGCAACACAAAGGTGCATTTATCTGAAGTATTTACTGATTCAGACCTCTGGAAGAGTACAAAGAATTGTTATCCTGCTGGAGTCTTGAGTGAAAATACAAAAAGGCAGTTTTATCATACATACAATTTTCAGAGCAGTCGATTTACTTTATAATCAGTAATTACTTGTCATTAAAAAGGCTTTTTGAGAACTGTAAAAACAAAATCAGAGCTTTGACAAAGTTTGTGAATTTTGCAGTACAGACATGGTTGGAAAACAATAGGAAAAAACAGATATTTAAAAACTGGGAGAGATGGTGGAGAGAAGATATGAAGCATCTAGTACTGGCCTGGACGTAATGAGCTCTCCTGACTGTGAACAACACAGGACATTAAATACAGGATGCTAACTCAGGATTAGGCTGGATTGGTATCAGCTCAGAGAAGGAATATTGGTCCTAACAGCAAATGAAAGGAGGGTGTGGCCTCCAATGGGGAGAGTTGTTGGAAACTTTCAGCAGATGGTATGTTTTAGATGGAGGTGACTTTTTATTTGAAAGCTATGTAAAAGTCTCTTGGACAATCCCAAGCAACTCAAAAGAGGGCTTCTCATGCCTGGGACTGGGGTTTTTGTTGGATGACCTCTGGCTCTTAGAGAGATCACTGTCAGCACAGGTGAAAAGGTATCATTTAAACTCTATAGGTACTCTTACACATTAACTTATGTGAATTATCATATTTTCAGATATATAGGGTGATTCTTTACAGCTCTTTCAGACATCCATACTGTTTTTACCATCATTCCTCCTTGGTATTTATCTAACTTAATTATAGCCCTTGTGGTTCATATTTCTGCTATCAGACCCCTTCTTTATTGCTCCCCAATTCCCCTACACCAGCAACAGTCGCTTTTTAAGTTTCCTGATTCCTACAAACTTCAGGGTTTTCACTCACATTGGAACCTTTGGAGCCAGGAACCTCTAATGGGAGAGGACATGGAACATCTATCTTTTTGGGTCTCGGATATACATCACACAGGATGATGTTTTTTTCTAGTTCTGTCCACTTACCTGCAAAGTTCATGATTATTTCTCTTTACAGCTGAGAGGTGTCCATGATGCATAGGTACCACATTTTCATTATCTATTTGTCTGTTGAAGGACATTTAGGTTATTTTCATTTGCTAGGTATGGTGATTAGAGCAGCTGTGAACATGGCTGAATAAGGATCTATGGAGTATGCTGTAGAGTTCTCTTCAACGGGGCTTCGCAAGGCTCCATGGAGTGGGGAGGGGTTCATGAGCCCCCACCCCTAACTGAGGAGCTATAGCTTCTGGGGAAGGGAGTGAGTTCTCTTTAAGAGTTTGTCTGCTGCTAAGCCAGTTGTGCTCCACTGAGTGGCCCTACACCCATAAACAACAGGTAGCACAAACTGGACTTAGGGGCTATTAAAATAAAATAGACCATGAGTTTGCAAGGGGTAGAGGTGAATCTGTTAGGAGTTATGAGGGAAAAGTAGAGAATGAAAAGCCATCCTAATATTTATATGAAACCATAAAAATGATTCTAAATAGCCCATGTAATCATAATCAGAAAAACTAATACTTGTAGCTATTTCAATATTTGACAAATTTTGGGTATATATACTAAGGAAATAAAATCAATGTATTGAAAGAGGAAAAAATTTAAGAATTTCTTGAAGGATTAATACAAATATTATGATTCTTAAAAAAAAATACATTCAAGCCTACCCACTGTAGTTACTGCTGCTGGTTATATGTATTATAAAGCTTTTTGTTCCCAAAGATGATGTTTTTAAAATTGTTTTTACTTTTACACATTATATTTCAAATAGGAAAGAAACTTCAAACACAATTAAGTTCTTACAATAGCCCACTGTAAGCTTTCCCTTTCAATTACCTCAGAGCATCTTAGGCATAAGCACATTGAAGTAGCAGTCTGAGATTTGACCATTAATCAGTATCTGTCAAATGGATGAAGAGTGTATGTGTGTGTGTGTGTGTGTGTATGTATATGTATATGTATATATATATAATATGCTACATATTATATATAATGTTATATATTATATAAGCTTGACTTTATAACTTGGGATAGTTAGTGCTGTTTGACAGTTCTGTGGGATTTCGAGGGAGCACAGAAGCAAACCTCTGCCATCTCTGTGAGGGAGCTAGACTGGACTGAGGTAGGAAGGTTCAGTCTGTAGACAGGAAGGAGGGCAGCATTCCATGGGATGGGTTCCTGGACTAAGTAAAGAGGAGAAAGTGAGCTGAGCACCAGGATTCAGCCACCTCATGTTCTGGCCACCTCTGCTCCTGGCCATGGCTCTCAGACCAAGTCAAAAAACACCCCCCACACCTGTTTTCTTGACTACTTTTGCCAGGTATTTATCACAACAATAAAAGAGAATAATACATGACTCAAGTTAAGTAGGCTCACTTCCATTAAACTACTACAGGGTATAATTTCTTTTTAAAAAGATTTTTCTTAGGAGATGGAGTGGTCTCTATTTTTTCAGCAATAGTTATATATTTATTGATTAGGTAAGATCCAGTGTTTGCCTCAATATACTAAAGCCATTAAATTATTCCTAGTTGTGTTTTTACCTCTGGTCCTTATAACACCTTTTAAATTTGGAATAAAGTTCCTTCATCTAGATGATACTTTAATTAGCTTTCTAAGAGTAATCTATGAAGCAGTGAATTTCATCATGGAGTTTTCATGTACACTTTGTTTTCATTAATCCTCTTCTCTACTGCTCTTACCCATGCCCCATTCTGATACTCTATTCCCTCCCCCAAGTAGTCTTCCCATCTTCCATGGCATGAGTGTTCCCTTTTTAGAATTATTTTACTTTTAAACTTTGGGTGTGAGAGTATATGTGTTTGTGTGTGTGTGTGTGTGTGTGTGTGTGTGTGTGTGTGTGTGTGCATGTATGTGTGTGACTGTGTGTGCATATGCTATGGGCCTGTGAGTGTGGGTGCCTATGTATGTGTGTATGTATATATGTGTGTGCATGTATGTGTGTTTGAGTATGTGTGTGTATATGTGCATGTGAGTGTGGGTGCCTGTGTATGTGCGTATGTATGTGTGTGTGTGTGTGTGTGTGTGTGTGTGTGTGTGTGTGTGTTTGAATGTGGGTGCCTGTGAAGGCCACAGATATTGGATCTTCCTGGAACAGAATTATAGATGACTATGAGGTAGGCACTGGGAACTCAATTCAGTTCCTCTGTAAGAACAGTATTTGCTGTTAATTACTGAGCTGTCTCTTTAGCCTTGATCTATGTATCTTATTTGCCCCTACCCCCAATTCTCCTTTAAAACTCTTCCTTTCACTATTGTCTTTATGGATTCATGGCCTAGTAACCCTTCACAAGGTCAACTTTGGTCTGACTCCTCTTTTACCATTACTCACTATGAAGTTTAGTGTATTCTTAATGTTTTCACAACTAGTCTGTGCTCATATCTGCACGGCATCTTTCTTATTTGTTTGTAATTACACTCTACTTCTTCTTTAATAAAAAAGGAACTCATTTTCCCTTTCTAAAGTCAAACAGCAGAGCCTAGAAGTCACCTTTAAGTCACACCTTCATTTTTATGTTTTATGAAGACATTTTAGAACCTGATCATCAAGTACTTGCTGAAAACATACATGGTTTAAAAGAATTCTAAGGTCTGGAGATGTCTCAGGAGTTTCCTGGTCCAATTACATTAGTTCAGAGGAGGCCTGTAATTGGACAGAGAAAAGGGAGGCAGCACTAAGAGTTGCAGAGACAGAGCCTCTCAGAGTAGAAGAGTACAAGGAAGATGGCTGCTGACATGCACACACATGGCGTTTTCCAGCCACAAGTAGCTATGATTTCACAAGGTTAGAAATGTTGCAATAAAGCTTTTATCATTATCAATTGGCTTTGAAATTATTGTATTGGTGTCTGGTTACTGGGTATGGCGTTTCGATTTAGTTACTGGAATGTGGGATCTCTGACTACATGGGTTTATGGCTGAGGAAGTAGTAGTGGAGCCAGGGATAAGGGAATGAGAGCTGAGTCCACAGCAATTGGGCATCCGGGGGGTGGGGTGGGGGGGGAGGACCAGCTCCAGAGAGTTGGTGGTCCATGGCTGGATCACGGAGCGTGGTCTGATCCCACAGAGAGGCAGTGGGTTTTTTTGTTTGTTTGTTTTGTTTTTAATATTTCCCACAACACAGAGAGATGTCTCAGAAGTCTGGAGCATTTGCTACTCTTTTGTTTTGTTTTGTTTTGTTTTGTTTTGTTTGAGACAGGGTTTCTCTGTGTAGCCCTGGTTGTTCTGGAACTCACTCTGTAGACCAGGCTGGCCTCAAACTCAGAAATCTGCCTGCCTCTGCTCCCAAGTGCTGGGATTAGAGGGGTGTGCCACCACTGCCCGGCGCATTTGCTACTCTTGCAGAAGACTGAGTACAGTTCCCAGCACAGACCTGGGATAGCTTACAAAGACTTGTAACTCCAAATCCTGGGGATATGGCAACAGATAGGTGCGTATACCACATGCAGTCACAGACACACAGATACACACATATACAGATGATTAAAAATGAAATATATATTTCAAAAAGCTCTCTGGATTAGGTGAAAATAAACAAGAGATATATATCTTTTTGGTTTTTTTGTTTGTTTGTTTTGGAGCTGGAAATAAAACCTAACTCCTCACACATGCTAGGCAAGTGTTCTACCTACTCCACAGGTATCTTCTTTTGAGAGCACATTCTCTCCATAGACTTGGCTGACATTTTCCTTCTAGTTTCTCGGTTAGTTGCACCTCTTAAGATTCAAGTTAAGTGTGGCAGTGTTAATTATTACTAAGTTTTGCTTGGTCTCTTCCAGCTGTTCTTAGAGACTCCCTTTCAGCATTAACATTTTTTTCCCTGCCAGTGTTGTGGCACTTGCTTCCTTTTACTTTAATAACCATGTCTATTCTCCTACAGTTTTAAGGCTCTCCTAGTTTTGTTAGATGAAAGGCTCCCTGTCTCCTCCATAGCCCCTTCTTAAGTTGTCTTTGCTTCTGTGTTGTCTCCCTCAACTGTGTCCTGCCATGGGCAGAGCAGAAGCATGAGGGTGAACCTGATCTTCACACGCACTCTGGCTGGAGGCAAACACAGAGTTGTCAACTTCTTTTTGGATTAGTAAAGACATGTACAGAAACAATCAACATCAGCTGCAACATTCCTCTATGGCCACTGTACAACCTAGCTTTCAAAAAACAGAACAAGTGATAACATTCCAAATTGAAATATCAGTAAGCCATTAATAATTTGATGGTCTATGTTAAAGATCTCAGCTAAATCACATTATGATGATATTAATATTATTAGGTTCTTTGTTTTTTGTTTTGTTTTGGTTTGGTTTTTTTACTTTCCCATATGTGCCAATTTTAGGTTCAAAACTAGGATTCCATTAGCAAAACTCTTAGCCCATCTAAAGCAGTTGTGTCCAGGCTAAATAGTAATGTTCTTTAGACAATTTGCAAGGAATCCTCAAGTTTGACCTTTGGAGTCTTGATACTATTTGGGGAGCATGGATGGAGGACGTGCTCTGTGACTGCTTCATTTCACTGATTTTCATAATCTGAAAATTATCATGTGTACTCCACATGTACTTATCTGTATTTTTCATGCTCAGTGTGAATGATGTTAAATGACATGGTCTTTTCTATTAAGATAAAGGTTATCTCTAATCATTTGAAGATTTTATTCTATAAGAACAAAGACATCAAATATCAGTGCTAGCTACACTAAATGTGTAACTCTCATGCTTGTTTTTACATCATAAAAGGTGATGTTCTCACTACTCATCACTTGATGATAGGTAGTAACTTATACATAGAAGCTTATACAGAAGTCACCAAATAATTTATTATTCTAAGAACTAGAATAAAAAAATTTCCATTAATATTTTCCAAAAGGACACCAAACACCCATGCTTAACAAAGGGCTGGTGGATCTTTATTAAGTAACAGGTCAGTGCACATTCTTACCCAATCAAAAGTCCCTAGTAACCACCTCCTACTTCAAGTTCCTTTTATGAACAGGCAAGGAAAGAGGAAGGCCACAGACATGGAAGCCATGAGATATGTATAAATTTAAAACAACATGCAACTCATGTGACTGTCTACGTAAAAGGAAAATGACACTTTTGGATCAAAAGAGGCAATTTACCTGCTGCTCCTGCTCTCTAGCAGCTCCAAGCTCTGAGAGGGACATGGTAAGCTTCTCTTGCTGCTCTGATAGGTACTTCTGGTAGAGACTTAGAAGTTCTTGGCATTCTCTATACTGTAGCTGAAGAGGTGAGAATGCAAATTAAGGGAAACAACCGATTCACATACAGATATAAACAAAACACAGAAAAATACAGTACTATATGGCCAGAGTAGGTGATATGGAATCATCAGATAAAAATAGTTCATGGGTCCAATTCTGAAGCAATGATGAGAATAAAGGAAGTACTCCTGATCACCCCAGTGATACCCTAAGAGATATTTCTCTTAGTTTCTTTGCAGAGCCTTACAGAGAAACCCCATCACATTATGTAAACAAGCAAAGTGAAGCAGGGTATAGAGCACATGCCTGCAACCCCAGCATTCAGGAGGTTCAAACATGATGTTGACAATCATGAGTTCAAGGTCGGACTGGGGCAATACATCCAAAGGAAAAGGAAAGAAAATTAAAAAGAGAAGAAGTCAATAATATAAGAGTTAAAACTCTAAAACTCTCAAAAGGAATCATACAAGTGCATCTTTGAGATACAGGATTGAGAAATTGCAAAGAAAAAAAATCCTAAATTGAAATACTCTGAAATCATTTATGAGATAGAGCATCAATATTCAGAATATATAAACAGATCATACAATTCAACAGTAAATAATACTAATCTAATTTTAAAAACTGGCAAAGGTTCTGAGGCAATTTCCAAAAGAAATACTTGGATGACCAAAAAATAAAAGATGGTAACCACAACTGCGATCAGAGAAGGCAACTCAAAAGCACAAAGAAGGACTCTGCATCCAGTGGGACAGCCTCAGCCAAAGTTTAACATGGATGTGCTCAAGTGGAACCTTCCAGTCTAACAGATACGTTCATCTGCTGCTACTTTGGAACAAGACTTTTGTTTTTTTTGTTTTGCATATCAATAATCACATCAATATTTTACCAATAATGTCAACAGAATTTTTTTTTCATATATATCTCATTTCTGGTATAGAGAACATGGTAACCTAGCTCGGGGTGCCCTTCTTCACAGATCCTAGCATGTGAAGAATTCTCAAGCTGAAAGCACTAGATCAGAAAGGTTCAACTTCATAGGTCAGGCACCTGGGACACAGGTAGGCCTGTCCGAGCTTCTTAATGTAACTCTTTTCTCTTAGGTTCCCTTTCACTCTAATTATCTCTGAATCTCCCTCTCAGCACTTATTTAGGTATGCTGTTGGCATAAGGACTACTGTCCAATGGGATTATTCTATACATACACTTCTACAAAGATCATCATGATTAAGAGTAAGGATAATATTTCTTAAATGTCAGAAGTTGTAACTAGATTCAATATTCCTTAACATTTTCATAACCTAATCATTGCTTCTAGGCAGATTCCTATTCTAATAACTTTTGTCAATCACAATTGCATAAATAGCTACCTGCTTCATTATTCTGGTTATTAACCTTTAACAAAAATGAGCCCAAGATGGCTTACAGGAGAGTACTGGCTCACAGTGAAAGGCCAGGTCACTAAGCTTATAGAATAACATTAATTTCAAGAGCTTGCTGAACACTTAGTGTTTGAAACAACAACAACAGAACAAGAGCAGTGGTATAAATAAGCTAATAGTTTCTATTATCAATCTATGCTGTATTTCTATGGTTTTACATTTTTGACTTTTGTGTGTGTGTGTGTGTATGTGTGTGTGTGTGCGTGTGTGTGTGTGTGTGTGTGTGTGTAAGCTCCAAGAGATAGGAATGTGTGGTTCCAAGGAGACAGTTACTATGAATATAAAAAGTTTTTATTCTAGCTGCTACCATATACAGTAATGCTTATAACATGTGAATATGTATAATATGTGTATGTGTCTGGTGACAGAATATGAATTTTACTCTAGAAACAAGTGCAATTACATAGATTATAAGTTAATGTCAGCATTTGACACAAATTATAGGCATTTAAATACATTCTAGGTGACAGAATATAAAAACATATAGTCTCATATTTTTTGATTTTTTTAAAAAAAATTTCTTTCTTGGTTTTATCAGATTTTAGAATAACCTATATTTAATTTTTCCTAGCACAATGAGATTTTAACCCTGCACCTAGAGAGAGATCTTAGGAAAATGTAGTTAAAATTCTTCTCACTGAAGGGGGAAACTACTTATTTAACTGAATCTTGATCAGAAAATAATGTACTAGTAATGGAAGATCAAACCAGAGAAAAGGTTCACCAAACCATGAAACAAATGGGCATGCTGTAGTGTATGCAACTACCATTTAAAAGCTGAGCAAAGCCACCAGTTAGCACAGCCTCTACTGAAGAAAGAAGCCCTTCTGAGTGACTACATCAGTATCGACTTGTGTTGAGTAAGATCACACTGAAATATAAACTGCACCAGTCAGCTGGAGTGGCTACAGGAAATCTTCCATAGCACAAAGGCTTCACATGAAAATGTACCACACAGAAAAGCAAACTGAGGCATCTGAGTAGAATGATTAGGGTGGCAGGTGAACCAAAATAGTAAAGCCTCCGAGGTGTGGGGCACAAAAGACCAGACAAGACGCCCCAGCACTTCCAATACGAAAAGAGATGGTGACCAACTGAAGAGTCTCTGGTCCAGCAAAATCCACTGCCATCACCCACCTTAGCCTCTATTCCAATGCACAGAACACAACTTAATCTTGTACCAAGCAGCTGCCTAATACAGATCCAGAGAACAGAAAAGGTTAATCATTAAAATCTTAAAAAAAAAAAAAAATGAAGCCAAGATGCATTGGCTGAAGGAATCCTGGAATAAGAAAAATGCAAGGCGAGCTTGAATTGTCTTTTTATATTAATGCAACAAAGATCTCAAAGACCAGAGATAGGGGGGTGGGCTTGAAGGGACTCGTTAACCAATTCTGGGACAACTGTGCTTGGGAATAAATAATCACGCTAATTAATAGAACTTGGATAAATAAAACCCTAATATTTCATAGTGATACTTCAAACAAGAGAAGAAAGGGTAGGAAGGCGAAAAATAACCCCTGGAGCCCTTCTGCTCAGAAGAATTAGTTATAACAAACTAACACATAACAAAAACAGAGAAATCCAGATTCAGGAGACTGTTCAACTGTTTAAGCCAGAGAGGACTGTGCAGAGGAGGACAAGAGCTTACTTTTAGAAGAATGACAGCAAGCTATTGGAAGCAGTGGTGAAGTTAAAAAAAAATCAGCATTTTACAACACACAAAAAAGCTTCCTTTGATACATTGGGATCACCACCCAAAGAATTAGTACTACTAAACCAGAGAGGCTACAAACAAAATTGCAACAATAGGTAATAATCTATGAAATAGATTTAGTAATTGTTTAGTCTGAATTTAAACAAATAAACCTAACTTAGTTTATAGAAATTAAAAAGTAACAAAGAAATGAGTCAAATCATACCAAGCACAGAAGAGCCCAGAATTCTGGCAACTCTCAGAAGCAAACAGTGAGAAGGGCAGTGCCTTAAGAACATAGGTCTGTAGGGGGCTCTGCTACACCGCAGAAACCAGGGCTACTGCCAAATGCCATCCATGGGCAGAGACCAGGGAAAGATAAACAGAAACTTTTAGGACAGCAAGGAAAATTGGGAGAGTTGATAGTTTATATTAGGAGTTACTGCTAGTTTGTTTAAGCATCCTAGAGTGACATATATGTATGTGTATATATATATATATATATATAAAATATATGTACATATAAATATGTATATTATAAATATGTATATTTATATATATATATAAAGTAAAATGTACAATTCTTTAAAAACAATTTATGTGTACACATGTGTGCTTGCATGTATGCATGTTACAGATTATTTCTATTATTAAGAAATGGGTCTAAATTTAGTTAACATGACATCTGTCACTCTAAAGTGGTTGAAAATAAAAATATATACACATTTTAAGTATATAAATGTGTTTATACATTTTTATTGCAAATACACACATGTACTCACAAACACACACACATGCACACATGCAGAGGCAAAGCAAAAGTACCCCATATTTGTGGAGTCTAGTACATAGTGGTTCACTGTTAACTCTTGTATACATTTAAAAATTATTATGATAGAAAACCTTTTCATTTTTTGCTTTTCTGGTTTACAGTTTTGGTGATGTTTTTCTTCCTTTCCTTTTTCCCTATCACGGAGTATCATAGGAGAAACAGAAAAGAAGGCGTCAGGTGAGCCCCCTAAGAGCTCCTACCCCACCATGTTCCCTTGGTCATTAATTCAGGTGGCAAACTGTTACTGACTCATCAAAGATTAATCTGATAAAATATTAATGGGTCTATATTTTGTGCCAGGGGAGGCAAAGTCACAGTAGCAAAACAAACAAAAGAAAACAGATACAAAAACCTAGTAAGTCATATACCAATTTCTAAAAACTATAGAAAACACACAAGGCAGTGATTCAGAGCAAGGAAAAGTGCAGAGGAAGATGCTGCGCCAACGTTCCTAGTCTAAATCTTGTAGTAGCTTGTGGAACTATTTCATCCTGGGAAGGAAACTGCACTGGAAACAAGCTATGAGTAGAAGGAAATGATTCCACAACCCTGGATAGAGTGACCTAAACACAAATTTCACATATACATTAGGTTAGGTTGTGATCTGTGCAAGCGTACACATACAAGTGTGATACCTACTCGGGGAACTAAGCCAGTGTTTTCAGAGGGGACTTAACCTCTGTCTCCAGTCTGACAGCCACAAACCACTTGGGAGGCATTTGTTCCTATATTTTGCCTATTCTGGCTTTTCAGGAAAACTCCTACATGCAATGGAGATCCAAAGCTCACACATTTACCTTGAAGTTGGGTATACTAATACACTATGAAGACATCCCTTACTTCTATGTCTTGAGCTTTAGACAGTTCCACCAGCATTCTGGCTGCTGGGTGCAATACCTGAATTTGTTTCAGAAGGGAGGTACCATCATCTGTAATAGTCACATTGTCTTTTCCATCTTGAATCATTTTGTCCATTCCTTTGGGTCCAAGGCTAGTTTTTTTAATTAGATATTTTCTTTATTTACATTTTGAATGATATCTTATTTTCTACTTTCTCCTCCAAATAACAAACCCTGTTCCCTCCCCCCTTCCCCTGCTCACCAACCTACCCTCTCACACTTCCTGGCCCTGGCATTCCCCTACACTGGGACATAGAACCTTCACAAGACCAAGGGCCTCTCCTCCCATTGATGACTGACTAGGCCATGCTTGGCTACATATGCAGCTGGAGCCATGAGTCCCACCCTGTGTACTCTTAGGTTGATGGTTTAGTCCCTGGGAGCTCTGGGGGTACTAGTTAGTTCCTCCTAACGGACTGCAAACCCCTTCAGCTCCTTGGGTCCTTTCTCTAGCTCCTTCAATGAGGACCCTGTGCCCAGTCCAATGGATGGCTGTGAGCCTCTACTGTATTAGTTAGGCACTGTCAGAGTCTTTCAGGAGACAGCTATATGAGGCTCCTGTCAGCCAGAACTTGCTGACATGAAGTGTCCACAATACTGTCTGGATTTGATGATTGAATATGGGAAGGATTCCCAGGTAGAGCAGTCATTGGACTGTCCATCCTTTAGTCTCTGCTCCATACTTTGTCTCTGTAACTTCTTCCATGGGTATTTTGTTCCTCCTTCTAAGAAGGATGGAAGTATCCACACTTTGGTCTTCCTTCTTCTTGAGTTTCTTGTGGTTTGTGATTGTATCTTGGATATTCCGAGCTTCTGGGCTAATATCCACTCATCAGAGAGTGAATACCATGTGTGTTCTTTTGTGATTGGGTTACCTCACTCAGGATGATATTCTCCAGATCCATCCATCTCCCTAAGAATTTCACAAATTCATTGCTTATAATCACTGAGTAGTACTCCCTTGTGTAAATGTACCACATTTTCTGTATCAATTCCTCTGTTGAGGGACATCTGGGTTGTTTCCAGCTTTTGGCTATTGTAAATAAGGCTGCTATGAACATAGTGGAGCATGTGTCCTTATTACATGTTGGAGCATCTTCTGGGTATATGCCCAGGAGTGATATAGCTGTGTACTCAAGTAGTACTATGTCCAATTTCCTGAGGAACCACCAAACTGATTTCCAGAGTGGTTGTACCAGCTTGCAATTCCACCACCAATGAAGGAGTGTTTCTCTTTCTCTACAACCTCGCCAGCATCTGCTGTCACCTAAGTTTTTGATCTTAGCCATTCTGACTGGTGTGAGGTGGAATCTCAGGGTTGTTTTGATTTGTATTTCCCTGATGACTAAGGATGTTGAACATTTCTTTAGGTGCTTCTCAGCCATTCGGTACTCCTCAGTTGAGAATTCTTTGTTTAGCTCTGTAACACATTTCTAATACAGTTATTTGGTTCTCTGGAGTCTAACTTCTTGAGTTCTTTGTATATATTACATATTAGCCCTCTATTGGATATAGAATTGGTAAAGATCTTCTCCCAATTTCTTGGTTGCCGTTTTGTCCTATGGATAGTGTCCTTTGTTATACAGAAGGTTTGTAATTTTAAGAAGTCCCATTTGTCAATTCTTGATCATAGAGCATAAGCTATTGGTGTTCTGTTCAGGAAATTTTCCCCTGTACCCATGTGCTTAAGGCTCTTCATCACATCCTTTTCTATTAGTTTTAATGTACCTAGTTTTATGTGGAGGTCCTTGATCCACTTGAACTTGAGCTTTGTACAAGGAGAAAGGCATGGATCAATTTGCATTCTTCTACATGCTAACCACCAGTTGAGCGAGCACCATTTGTTGAAAATGCTGTCTTTTCCCACTGGATGGTTTGAGCTCTTTTGTCGAAAATCAAGTGACCATAAGTGTGTGGGTTCATTTCTGGGTTTTCAATTCTATTCTATTGATCTGCCTGCCTATCACTGTACAAATACCATGCAGTTTTGATCATAATTGCTCTGTAGTAGAGCTTAAGGTCTGGGATGATGATTTCATCATAAGTTCTTTTATTGTTGAGAATAGTTTTTGCTATCCTAGGTTTTTTGTTATTCCAGATGAATTTGCAAATTGCTCCTTCTAGGTCTGTGAAGAATTGAGTTAGAATTTTGATGGGGATTGCACTGAATCCGTAGATTGCTTTAGGCAAGATGGCCATTTTTACTATATTAATCCTGCCAATCCATAAGCATGAGAGATATTTCCATCTTCTGAGATGATCTTTTTCTTTCTTTCTTCAGAGATTTGAAGTTCTTGTCATAAAGATCTTTCACTTTCTTAGAGTCCCATCAAGTTTTTTTATATTATCTGTGACTATTGTGAAGGTTGTTTCTTTCTCAGCACGTTTATCCTTTGTGTAGAGGAAGGCCACTGATTTGTTTGAGTTAATTTTATATTCAGCCACTTTGCTGAAGTTGTTTATCAGGTTTAGGAATTCTCTGGTGGAATTTTTGGGGTTTGTTAAGTATACCATCATATCATCTGCAAATAGTAATAATGTGACTTTTTCCTTTCCAATTTATATCCCTTTAATCTCCTTTTGTTCTCCAATTGCTCTGGCTACGACTTGAAGTACAATAATGAATAGGTAGGGTGAGAGTGGACAGCCTTGTCTAGTCCCTGATTTTAGTGCAATTGCTTCAAGTTTCTCTCCATTTAGTTTGATGTTGGCTACTGGTTTGCTATATATTGCTTTTACTATGTTTAGGCATGGGCCTTGAAGTCCTGATCTTTCCAAGACATTTATCATGAAGGGGTGTTGGATTTTGTCAAATGCTTTCTCAGCATCTAATGAAATGATCATAAGGTTTTTTTCTTTGAGTTTGTTTATATAGTGAATTATGTTGATGGATTTCCATATATTGAACCATCCCTGCATCCCTAGGATGAAGCTTACTTGATCATGATGGATGATCATTTTGATGTGTTCTTCGATTCAGTTTGCAAGAATTTTATGCATCGATATGCATAAGGAAAATTGGTCTGAAGTTTTCTTTGTTAGGTCTTTGTGTGGTTTGGGTATCAGAGTAATTGTGGTTTGATAGATCGAATTCAGTAGAGTACCTTCTTTTCTGTTTTATGGAATAGTTTGAGGAGTATTGGTATTAGGTCTTCTTTGAAGGTCTGATAAAACTCTGCACTAAAACCATCTGGTCCTGGGCTTTAACTGGTTGGAAGATGATAACCGTTTCTATTTCTTTAGGGGATATTGGGAGTGTTTACATTATTTATCTGACCTTGATTTAACTTTGGTACCTGGTATCTGTTTAGAAAATTGTCCATTTCATCCAGGTTTTCCAGTTTTGTTGAGTATAGGCTTTTGTAGTAGGCTCTCATGATTTTTTGGATTTTCTCAGTTTCTGTCGTTATGTCTCCCTTTTCATTTCTGATCTTGTTAATTAGGATACTTTCTCTGTGTCCTATAGTTAGTCTGCCTAAGTAAGGGTTCATCTATTTTGTTGATTTTTTTCAAAGAAACAGCTCCTGGTTTGGTTAATTCTTTGTATAGTTCTTTTTGTTTCCACTTGGTTGATTTCATTCTGAGTTTGATTATTTCCCGCCTTCTACTCCTCTGGGTGAATTTGCTTCTTTTTGTTCCTGGGCTTTCAGATGTGCTGTCAAATTGCTGGTGCAGGCTCTCTCCAGTTTCTGTTTGGAGGCACTCAGAGCTATGAGTCTTCATCTTAAGACTGATTTCATTGTAGCTCATAAGTTTGGGTATGTTGTGGCTTCATTTTCATTAAACTCTAAAAAGTCTTTAATTTCTTTATTTCTTCCTTGACCAAGTTATCATGGAGTAGAGTGTTGTTGAGCTTCCATGTATGTGTGGGCATTCTATTGTTTATGCTGTTATTGAGGAGCAGCCTTAGTCTGTGGTGATCTGATAGGCTGTAAGGAATTATTTCAATCTTCTTGTATCTGTTGAGGCCTGTTTTGTGACCAATTATATGGTCAATTTTGGAGAAGGTACCATGAGGTGCTGAGAAGAAGGTATATCCTTTTGTTTTAGGATAAAATGTTCTATAGATATCTGTTAAATCTATTTGTTTCATAACTTCTGTTAATCTCACTGTGTCTTTGTTTAGTTTCTGTTTCCATGATCTGTTCAATGCAGAGAGTGGGGTGTTGAAATCTTCCACTATTATTGTGTACAGTGCAATGTGTGCTTTGAGTTTTAGTAAAGTTTCTTTTATGAATGTAGATTCCCTTGCTTTTGGAGCATAGAGGTTCAGAATTACGAGTTCATATAGGTATATTTTACCTTTCATGAGTATGAAATGACCCTCCTTATCTTTTTTTATCACTTTAGGTTGAAATTCCATTTTATTCAATGTTAGAATGGCTACTCCAGCTTGTTTCTTGGGACTATATGCTTGGAAAACTGGTTCCAGACTTTTATTCTGAGGGAATGTCTGTCTCTGTCACTCTGTATGCATCAAAATGTTGGGTACTGTTTAGGTAGCCAGTCTGTTATTTTATGTCTTTTTATTTTGGAATTGCGTCCATTGATAGTAATAGATACTAAGGAAAAGTAATTGTTGCTTCCTGTTATTTTTGTTGTTAGAGTTGGAATTCTGTTCATGTGGCTATCTTCTTTTAGTTTTGTTGGAAAATTACTTTTTTGCTTTTTCTAGGATGTAGTTTCCCTCCTTGTGTTGGAGTTTTCCATTTATTACCCTTTGTAGGGCTGGATCTGTGGAAAGATATTGTGTAAATTTGGTTTTGTCATGGAATACCTTGGTTTCTCTATATAAGGTAATTAATAGTTTTGTTGGGTATAGTATGTGTTCTCTTAGGGTCTGTATAACATCTGCCCAGGATCTTCTGGCTTTCATAGTCTCTGGCAAGAAGTCTGGTGTAATTCTGATAGATCTGCCTTTATATGTCACTTGATCCTTTTCCCTCACGGCTTTTAATATTATTTGTTTTGTGCATTTGGTATTCTGGTTATTTTATGATGGAATTTCTTTTCTGGTCCAAACTATTTGGAGTTCTGTAGGCTTCTTTTATGTTCATGGGCATCTCTTTATTTAGGTTAGGGAAGTTTCCTTCTACAATTTTGTTAAAGATACTTACTGGCTCTTTAACTTGGGAGTCTTCACTCTCTTCTATACCTATTATCCTTAGATTTGTTCTTCTCACTGTGTCCTGGATTTCCTGGACGTTTTGGGTTAGGATCTTTTTTGCATTTTGTATTTTCTTTGACTGTTGAGTCAATGTTTTCTATGGTATCTTTCTGCACCTGAGATTCTCTCTTCTATCTCTTGTATTCTGTTGGTGATGCTTGCTCTATGGCTCCTGACTTCTTTCCTAGGTTTTCTATCTCCAGAGTTGTCTCTCTCTGTGTTTTCTTAATTGTTTCTACTTCCATTTTTAGATCCTGGATGGTTTTGCCAGTTCCTTCACCTGTTTGATTGTGTTTCCTGTAATTCTTTATGGGAATTTTTGTGTTTCCTCTTTAAGGGCTTTTACCTGTTTACCTGTGTTCTCCTGTATGTCTTTAAAGGAGTTATTTATGTCCTTCTTAAATTCCTCTATCACCATCATGAGATATGATTTTAGATCCAAATCTTGCTTTTCCAGTGTGTTGGGGAATCCAGGACTTGCTGTGGTGGGAGTACTGGGTTCTGATGAAGCCAAGTAGTCTTGGTTTCTGTTTGTAAGATTCTTGTGTTTACCTTTTGCCATATCTAATCTCTGATGTTAGATATTCTTGATGTCTCTGGCTGGAGCTTGTTCCTCCTGTGGGTCTGTAAGCCTGCGTCAGCACTCCTGGGAGATCAGCTCTCTCCTGGCAAGACCCGCACAGAGGGTTGTGGATCAGCTGTTCCTACTGGGTGCAGATGAAGGTAGAAAGGACCTTGTCCCAGTTGCTCTGTTGCTTATGTGCCTGTGCCTCTTGGCTGGACCTGCCCTAGAAAGTCTCTGGAGAGAAAAAGGGGATCTTGCCTGAGTGCCAGGTCAGAGAACTCCCTGGAGACCAGCTCTCCCCTAGTGGGAAAGGTGCACAGAGGGCTGTGGAACAGGCGCAACTCCTGGGTGTAGATGAAGGCAGGAAGGATTCTGCTGCTTCTCCAAGGCTTGTTCTAATAGCATCAGCAACCACTTTGGCCACATAAACACTGTTGAAGAAGATCTGGGCTGGATGTTGTAGTCCTGGTATGTGCCTTTCCTGTGGCTGCCTGGCTCCCGCAGCAGGCACCCCGCTATGTTCTCTGGCAAGGAGACCTTCCTGGTGTCTGTGTGGGTTCAGGAGGACCGATGGACAAGGATTCTGGCTTGCTGTGGAGTAATGGTCTCTCTGACAGCCTCCTCCATGAACCTTCCAGAAAGCCCTAGCACTGCGCTTTAATAATTTATATTGTGGGAAAAAATCCACAGGTAGAAACTATTTTTTCTTCTCCCTATTTTTGCTTTACCTATGCTCTATCTTTTTCCAGCATGCTTTCAAGCTTTCTGCAGTCTGAAAGCTCTCCATCTCCAGGCTGTTAGTCAGGGAGGCCTTCAGGGAGAGTACTCTCACAAGGTGGATGCAAGCTCTTCAACACATAATGAACATACCATCTCATATTAATAATTACAGGTAAAAATTAATAAAAGTCTTGTGAGTAGTATGAAAAAGGGAATTAGTTTTTATATGATAAAAATAACATCAAATATCTTATGGTTAAGTTAGAAAAACATTAGGGGTATACCATTCTTGATTCTAAAATAACAGGTTCACTCTCGACAAATGAAAATGCTGCTCAGAGAGGCACTAAGAAACTTGTGGATGGAGTTTCATTACCTGAGCTCGGCATTGCTGCAAAGCATATGGCAACAAAGTGCTTTATCAAGAACTTCCCTTTACTGATGCCTGCCTGATATAGCCAAGCTCAGATGTGTTGTTTAGCAAAATTATATTAAAAATTTGCCAAGAACCAGATGCCTTCCTGACCCTCTTATCAGGAAGAGTTACAGAGGAAGACTCCAAAACACTCAAGGAGAAACTTCTTACATTGCCAGGAACCTTGTGTGGTCTAAGAGAGTTAAGCCCCAAGGACAAGCTCTAGGGCCAAGGCCTCTTATCAAACATAGTTAATAACAGAGATAAAGACTTAAAATTTCAAAATAAAAGCAGCGGTGTTAGGAAATGGATTGTGCATTTTAGGCTCAGTCTAGGGGTAACTTCTTATGAAGGAGATCTCAGCTAAGTCAGTTCAACAATTTCTACACTAAGAAAACTCACCTCTCCTGAACTAATACACCAATCAGTTATGTTCATAAAGTTGGCCAGAACCAAGTATTAAAGGAGAGAAAAATGAAATAAATGCCATTTGGTTTCGGATTCCAGACAAGATGAGGTCAATTACATTTCCCTATTCTTACTAAGCATGGTTCAAGTTCCTGAATATCATATATCAAATACACCTAAAGCAACTGAAAAACAGAAATAGGTCCGCCTGGCAGGGGTCCTCAGAACTCCCAACACAGTCCTGAGTTACCTGGTTTTGTTGTTTTTCTCTTGAGTTCTGAAATAAATATAAAGGAAGTCAGCAACTCAGAAATGGCAAACCAGAAATACAAAGTAAAAAAAATTTTTTTAAATCCAAGAGCAACCTGTTCTCTTTAGCCAGGATCAAAGGAGAACTCAGACAGCAATCAAGAACTGCTTTACTTCAGCCAAACATCTTATAAAAACCTGCAAAGCCCTGGACTTTTGGGAGCCCCTGTCCAGCAGCCTCTTTCCCTGGGGGATGGTACCACGGAGGGGTGAGTGGAGGCTAGAATCTGAATCCCTACCTTGCTCTCCTCTGTGCTCATGATCATCACTGGAAGCTTTGTGGGAAGAAAGCGGCTCTACTCCATCCAGCATTAATAAGAGACTCCTGGCTACTGGAGTAGGCTAGGAGTTAACTGGCAGTGTAGGAAGTTTGCTGTTTCAGCAACAAACAGTGGAAGCCAGGAGGGAAGGCTCTGCCCTCATCAGGTGGGTAATGGTTATCTACAGGTAACTAAACTTCCATCCCCACCCAGCAATAAGGAGGTGCTCACTCCCAAGTGCCATAGAGGTACATAGGAACCCTAAACTTTCACACCAATATGAATGCAATGAAGCATGTCTTCTTCCCCTTTTGCTGTGATACCAGAAAAGGTCTACTAAAAGAAAATTTAAATAGGACTATAAAACAATACTCCCATTGTCCAGAATGCAACTGATCACATGCCACACCAAGAGCCAAGAAAATATTGATTCAGTGAGAAAAGAAAATCAACAATGTCAATACTCAAATAACCCAGTATGCTTTAAACAAACGAAAAAGTAGAATATCTCAGCAGAGTCAACTGATACAGAAGAACCAAATGGAAAACTTGGAACTGAAAATTAGACTAATCCAATAAAATGCCCACTGCATGGACTTAACAGCATAAACAGGACCTGGGAAAATTAATTAATAAAGCTGAAACTACAATATACAATGCTCCTCTGAATAGCAGAGAGAAAACAGACAAACATACAAAATAAACAGAGCCTATGGGAACTATGGTAACACAACAAAAGATCCACCTGAGTGCTGCTCCAGTACCAGAAAAGGAGCACGAGGAAGGCGGAGCTGAAAAAGCATCCAAGGGTCTAACAGCTCAAAATTCATTCCCTTTTCCAAAGGATGAGCAAATCCTGAGTGGATTAACTCTTAGAATCCATGCCAAGAAACTTCCCTGTCAACTTCTGAACGCAAAAGACAGAATTGTTGGCAGGAAGAAGGGGGAAGAAGAAAACTAATCTTGAAAGCTAATACAGAAGACCAATAAAGGACAGCGAAGAATGACGGGGGTTCTCATCACAGAGCACAGACAGCCAAAGACAGTAGCACATTTTCTCAAGCACTGAAAGGAAAGAATTGTTGATCTAGATTTGGATATTCAGTAAATACAATCTTCTGATGTGGAAAAAAATAAGAAACCCTCAAGTAAAGGAGAACGTGCAGAATTTCCTGTCATACACAGGTCTAGTGTAAAGGGCCAAAGAAGACTGTGTGGGAAGGAAACAACCAAGGGCTGAGTTTTAGAACATTGGGGAGGGAGAAAGGACAGAGAAGAGGACAAATACATAGATGAAGCTACTTGCCTTCTTGTCTTGAGTTTTGCAAATTATGTTTGACAAATATGTAAAGATTTAACCCTATTGAAAGATGAAAAACAAAACAAAACAATAAATCTTAAACTGGAACAACCTATAAGAGTAATAAACAGATACAGCCAGAAGAAACAAACAAACAAAAACTAATTTTTAAGTAAACTTATTATTGAGAACTATTATTAAGTATGATAATATCTTATTGAGAATGCAGATGGCCATTATATCCTTGAAGTTTGTAAAAATTAAATTTTATTCATTTATAACACTCTTACTCCTCTCTCCCCTTCGTCCCTCACTCTTCTCTCTCCCACTCTTCCCCTCTTCCCTACCACCCCTCCTCCCTCCCTCCCTCTCCTCTTCTCCCCTCTCCTGTCCCTCTGTTGCATGGGTAGAGATAAGAGAACAAAAATTATTTCCACTATATGTGTCCTCAGATCACCAGATTCCCTAGCCAGCAGAGCCATCTAGCCAGCCCCATTCTATAGCGACACATTACTTCATAATATGGTGGCTACTCAGTGTTGAGTCAACTGCTGAGCATCACCTGTGTTCCTCATCCTGCTCAGGACACTGTTCGTTAGCTGATCCCATCTTTGACCTCAGTAACTTCTGGCTTCTGGTCTCCGAATTCTGCACTCTTAGCACAGCCCTCCTCAAACAATGGTTCCTTTTTACAGAGTCATTCTGTTTTTCCTTTCTGTTATCACTAAAATTCTGAAGAGATTAACACACACCCCTGGACTCTCCCTCTGCATTTCTAATTGGAGATATGGCCAGTACCACACTTCCCTAGCCTCACACTATTCAACCTATATATTGAAAAGTATTTTCCAATAGAATTTCATATTGCTCTAATTTGATTTTAATCTCTAGCCACTTCCTCCTCCTCTGTTCCCACTACTCCTGCTCACTCACTGTACTTACATCTTATCAGTGGCTGCATTCCCTATACATATTTAAATGCAGACATTCCCTCTTACAACCTAGAACCTGCCAGTTAAATATGTCCCCTGTGATCTTTTACTCTCCTCTAGTTTCAGGTTCAATATATATCCTAGTGATCCCCAGATTTCTATTTCTTAACTACTCAAGAAAGCAGCATGACATGAGGTCCCATAGTACTATGAGCATGATCTAATACAGTATACAAACATATGGCAAAATGGATTTTAATGCACATAAAATAATTCTCTAATCATTTCAACCTTCAATTTCTCTGATCAATTTCAAAATGATTTTTCATTTACCTTTAAATTAAGAATTTCTATGTTTAAAAAGTATAAATATCCTGTTTAGAGCACTGTCATAGGAAATTCACTCACTCTTCATGAATTATTAATGCATAATAGCTTCACTGGAAAGAAATAAAATTCACTTTAGTAGAGAATGATATCTCATGGTTAATTCCTGACTTAATTAACCTTTGATATAAACTCAAAATGGTGTATGACATAATACAAATGAATTAATAACTTAGAGTAATTGATATATAATAAAGGTAAAATCATACCTAATAAAATTAACAATGATATTATCAAAATAAAGTTTCTTTTTTTCCCAGCTATCAGAAAGATCAAACTAGTGTCTGCTTTTCTAATATGCAAATGACTATTTTTCTAGTACAATATTACATATTTTATATTACATGTTACATAAAGTTTTAAAATGACTTAAAAGCAATAAAAATGGTAAACAAAGTATATGGCCAATTTATATGAATATAATAAAAGATTTTTAGCACTACATTACTTCACTGTCAACACTGTTAAAGATGAGCAGCTCATCTGGACCTTTCCTGTCAGTCTGTGTAATGGCTCTAGAATGGTGGTTTTCTCAATCTTCCTAATACTGAGAATCTTTAATACAATTCCTCATGTTTTGGTGACTCCAACCATAAAATATTTTCATTGCTACTCCATAACTGTAATTTTGTTACTGTTATGAACTGTAATGCAAATATCTAGTATGGAGGATATCTCATATGTGACCGTTGTGAAAAAGTTGTTCAACTCTCAAAGGGGTCACAACCCACAGGTTGAGAACCACTGCTCTAAACTTAGAGAGGCTAAGTTCTCAAACATTGGAACATCCTACAGAATTAGTAGGTTTCAGTGCCAAAGAAGTCACAGCAACAGCTCAGAGAAACTCTGATGAAAACAGTTGTTCACTTAAGCACTGCAAACAAGTGTAATTTTCACACAAGGTGATCAATTCCAAGGGACATATTGTTAAATAGTATTCCTAACAAGTGGTAGGTGTTAGTAACTAAGAGTCACTTAGAATGCGCTCAGCCTCAAAGACACTGGGTACTCTGAGCATCCTTGTGCAGGCACACTGTCAACACCTACACTTCAATGAACAGTTTCATGGAAGGATATGAAGGAAAGCAATGGAGAGTAAGGCGCTTTGGCATCATTGCCAAGCATACTTCCTAGAAGAAAGAGTGGGAATCTTCTGCCCTAAAGAACTGAGGAGAGAATTTAAATTTATGTATGTGTCATTCCAACTGCTTGATAAATCTTTCTATTAAGTAGCAGGAGCCAATGATAATTTAGTTATAAACATGCATTTCTTAAAATATAGACAATCACATAACCATATGCTCAAATGTTGACAGTTCACAAGAGATCAACAAGAATGAAATGCGAAACCCACTGGTGGCCTGCCCCTGAGTGACACAAAGGTTACTCTCCTGCTAGGAATCATTCTGAGTTGTGTTTTCTTATTAAAAAAAATATTTAGATTACAAAATTAAAACAAATAAAAGCAACAGTGCATAATTTAGCTGTCATTCTCTACCAAATTGCTTATAACTGTAACCATAAAATGATAATAATTTGCCATATGTGCAGCTGCAAAGCTAAGAAAAGCACTGGTCAGTACAGCACAAAATGTGAGCCCACTACCCCCCCTACTGCCAGTGGAACTCAACTGCAATAAAATGAAGTTTCATTTTTGCACCAAGGCATGAAAAGATGTCATGAGTTCTGTTAAACACTTCTTTAGAAAACACAGATTTGCTCCAGTGCATGTAACAAACTTGAAAATGATACAGGTATAATGTGAATACCACAGTGACAGACATGATGTGCAGGTTGGAAACTATACACCCTAATGCCAAACTGGTAAGTTAAGAAACCTGTTCCCTGAGCCTCAAGCCTCACACATCTGCCAGTTCTCTCTTCCTCTCTCTCTCTCTTTCTCACACACACAGGGGCATTACAGCTTTCCACACATTTTCAATAACCCTCCCACTCTCTACTATTTGAGAATAACCTATGTTTTATGAGTTGTGTGTAATTCTTTCAGTGTTCACTGCCACAGGTAAAGCACCATATTTATTATACCATTTAATATGTGCAAAACAGCACTGTCCATTTTTATTGTATCTTCTTCATTTTTTAAATGTTTTATTGATAGTTTTTGAGTGTTGTATCCCTAAGCCCATTTTCCTATGTACCTTGCATTGTCTCCACAAACAATTTTACATAACATGGTGATTTTAAGTTATCCTTATCTGTGTGCTCATGTGTGTTTACACATATGCATATGTTTGTGTGTGTGTGTGTGTGTATGTGTGTGTGTGTGTATACACAGGCAGGAACAGTTATAGTAGAACTGAGTGTACAACAAATAATAATATATAAGTACATCTATTTCATTGATATGTACTTATCAATAAATATCCAAATTGTGTAATTTTAGATTTTTTAGGAGAAGATCTAATTATTTAATCCTATATTAACCTCAAATTCTCAATATCCCTGTTGCAGCCTCATAAGCACAGGAATTCAGGAATGCCTACCATAGTCAGCTTAAAAATCTTTGATGTATCTGTTTCCTGCAGAATATTAGCATTGTTCCTATTTTCTCCATTTAAATAGCCTCTCTCCTACTTATAGCTCCTCACATGAATTTAGGAATAAAATAGTCTACATGTGCGTGTAAAGTAGAATCGAACACATACTCAGTCAAGTACTTTGATTAAAAGTACTTTGGCTTTTCCCATTCACTCTTGTGGATGGGCCTGGTACTGTTTGCATGTTGATGCTAATTCCACTCTCCTGGGTGGGGCTGCGGACAAGAAATGAGTCATACTCAGGTCATTTCTTGTGAACCAATCCTCTAATGAATAAAAGAGCCAATCACTGGGCCAGTAGGCGGGACTTCTGGGTTGGAGAGTGGAAGAGAGGAAGCAGGAGAGAGTAAGGTCTTTTTGGACAGGGATAGCGTGAGGACAAGGTGTAGCTACAAGTGTCTCCTGATTTCAATGCTAGATCCGTCAGGATTCGCCACTGGAGGTTTTAGATTTAATAAGGCTTAGAAGATTAGGATTTTAGTTGCTGCACCCAGCGACTGAGTTACCCTTATTTCTGAACTAAGTTTGTGTTGTTTTTCCTTCTCCTGGTGGCTCCTCTGGGTTCAAGAGAGACAGGTATGGTAGCAAGTTTGGCTGAGGTGCACCACAAAGACTGTAGGGGATTTGAAGCACAAGGTTGGCATGGTAGCGACTTGCCAGAGGAAACCTAGCGAACTGGCTGGAGAGATTTTGGAGTTCTGAGTCAGAGTCTCCATGAGATAAAACAGGTTGGCCATTGCCCACCAGTGCATGGCCAGCCAGGCAGCCAGGGCAGCCAGGGTAGAGAGTTGCCAGCACAAGCACGGGACCAGTCTTTTTAATGTTTTCCTCAACACACTGTTTGAATATGCCACATATCTGCTCCAGTCTGACTACCAAGACCACTTCAGACATGAAGAAAGGTCTGATGAGAGGAAAGGTTCAACTAAAAAAAATATAAGTTTCTTGTTTTGTATATGCCATTCAAAATAAAAAGACAAAAGTTGGATACTAGAAGGGGGATGGACTTGAAAGGAAAGTACAAATAGTTCAGAGAGCTGTTTTCACAAATGAAGAGTACAATTTTTCAAGGTTTTTCATTTTTCCTAAAAAGAAGAAAAAGCTCCACTGAGGCAAAAGGGAATTTAAGGTAAAACCTTTCAGAGCAGGCAGCACTTCACTTAGTTACCAGTCTTCTTTACATGTAACTTCATCATTCTAGCCAGCTTTCTCAAGTGCATACCTCACCTATCAAAGTACAGTAGTGATTTGCCTATACTAGGTAACACGTCCATATTACCAAATGGCTATAAGGAGAAAGAAAAAACCTACTTTATAGAAAGCAGACAGTCTAAAGCGAATGGGTATCACTAGGACATAAGGAATGCAAAATCCCAGGCTCTACTCCTAACAGAGGCCAGAGTTTGTTTTGTGGAGCTGCTTTGATAATGATGAGTGTGCATGCTAAAGCTTTAGAAAGATAGGTGAGAGGAGCTAGTTTAAACTGCTATGGAAAGCAACTCTTGTTACTGAAGACATTACTTCAGAGAATTACACTGGAAAGCTTTTTTTAAAAAAAAAAAATGTTGTTTTTAATCCTCTAGAATACAATGTATATATTTGGATGGTAAAATATGAAAAATGCACAAGTATTTCTTTTTGAAAAGATGTCTGGAGTAAAATTAAATGGGGCTACATAATAATTTCCTTGTTACATGTTGGAGCATCTTTTGGATATGTGCCCAGGAGTGGTAGAGCTGGGTCCTCAGTTAGTACTATGTCCAATTTTCTGAGGAACCACCAGACTGATTTCCAGAATGGTTGTACCAACTTGCAATCCCACCAGCAATGGAGGAGTATTCCTCTTTCTCTAATCCTTGCCAGCATCTGCTGTCACCTGAGTTTTTGATCTTAGTTATTCTGACTTGTGTGAAGTTCATAGCAGCTTATTTATAACAGCTGGAAGCTGGAAACAACCCAGATACCCCCAACAGAGGAATGGTTACAGACAATGTGGTAATTTACACAATGGAGTACTACTCAGCTATTAAAATCAATGACTTCATGAAGTTTGCAGGCAAATAGATGGAAGAAGAAAATATCATCCTGAGTGAGATAACCCAGTTATAAAAGAACACACACAGCATGTACTCACTGATATTAGGCAAAAAGCTCAGAATACCCATGATACAACTCACAGAACATATGAAGCTCAAGAAGAAGGAAGACCAAAGTGTGGATGCTTCAGTCCTACTTAGAAGGGAGAACTAAATTATCACAAGAGGTAGAGGGTGGGAGAGACTTGGGAGGAAGCGGGAGAAGGGGGCAGGAGACAAGGGTGATGTACAAATGGTCAGGAAATTGTACAGAGGTGTGTAGCAATGGGGGATGGGGAACTAAGGGTAGCCACTAGAAAGTCCCAGATGACAGGAAAGCAAGAGGCTCCCAGGACCCAATGGGGATGACATTAGCAGAACTACCCAACAAAGGAGTGGAAGAACCTGTAGAGACCATATCCAGAGGTTAGGTACAGCCCCTGGTTGAGGAATGGAGCCACATGCCCTTCTCCAAAATTTTAACCCAGAATTGCTTCTGTCTAAAGGAAATACAGGGACAAAGAGTAGAGCAGAGACTAAAGGAAAGACCATCCAGAGACTGCCCCACCTGGGGATCCATTCCATATGCAGACACCAAACTCAGACACTATTGCTGATGCCAAGAAGTGCTTGTTGACAAGAGCCTAGCATAGCTGTCCTCTGAGAGGCTCTGCCAGAGACTAACCAATAGAGAGGTAGATGCTTGAAGCCAACCATCAGACTGAGCATGGGGACCCTAATGGAGGAGTTAGGGGAGGGACTAAAGGAGTTGAAGGGGTTTGCAACCCCATAGAAAGAACAAGAATATCAACCAACCAGACCTCCCAGAGCTCCCAGGGACTAAACCACCAACCAAAGAGTACACATGGAGTGACCCATGCCTCCAATTGCATATGTACCAGAAGACTGCCTTATCTGGCATCAATGGGAGGGGAGGCCCTTGGTCATGTGGAGCCTCCATGCCCCAGTGTAGGGGAAGGATGTGGAGGTAAGTTTGGTGTGAGTGGGTGGGTAGGGGAGCACCCTCATAGAAGCAGAGGGAGATGGATGGTATAGGGGGTTTTTGGAGGGGAATCCAAGAAAGGGGCTAACATTAAAAATGTAAATAAATAAAATATCTAATAAACAAACAAACAAAAGATAATTTCCATGTACACATGGAGACATTTGCACAATATAAGCCCAGTGATCATCTCATTAAATGCAGAAAAACATTTAATAAAGTTCAATGTCTTTACAAATCCTTAACAAGTCCAGCATGGAACAAATGTATTGTAAGGTCATATAAGGAAAGTCCATAGCTAACTTTACATTTAATAGCAAAAAGTTGAAAGACTTTCCTCTAAGATCAAAAAAAAAGAATGCTGACTCTCAGCACTCTAACACAGTACTGCATAAAGCAATTAGTTCTAGACAAAGCAAGTAGACAGAAAAGAAAAAAGAAAAAAATTCAAACAAGAGAGGAAAGAACAAAATTATCTTTGCTAATGGCACAATATTATAGACATAACCTAAAGGTTCTATCAAAATACTCTATCAAAATTCAAACCTTATTCACAGAAAAGGAAACTCCTATAATTTGCCCAGAACTTCAAAAGAACCTAAACATCAAAAAAACGAAAGTTGTACAAAAATTAACAAATCTATCCTGCCTCAAAATGATTCCCAAGTTATAACCAGAACAATGTGTCACTGACATGAAAGACAAGTGATCGCATCGACTCCAATGGACTGGAGACACAAGCCTCAGATGCCAGCCTCTAAACCTAGATGCAAGCATCAGGGACGCTCCACTGTTGGTTCTAGCTCATTACCTGAACAGTTCCAAAGCTGGTCAGTAAAGGTCTAAGTACACAATAAGACTGCATCAAAGTAAATCCCCTTTTATAGTAAAGGAAACAATGACGAGACAACCACAGACTATGAGATGTCTATAGAACATCTCATAAAAGGTTAACTGCCAAAATTTGTAAAGAACTCAAAAGCAAGAAGATAAAGATAGACAGAGACATTTTTCCATAGAGGATTTACAAATGACCAACAACATGAAAAAAAATATGTTCTTCATTACTAAGCATCAGAGAGATGCCAATTAAAACCAAAATGAATAACCCCTCACATCTCTTAGAGTGGCTTCTATCCAACAGGACAGAGGAGGCAAGCATGTGATTCTAGCATAAAGGAGGCTGAGGCAGGAGTACTAGAATTTGAGGGTAGTTTGGCAAACACACCAAATTCAAAGCTAGCCTGGGCTACATGGCAAGACCTTATCTCAAAAATTAAAAACAAAAAAAGGATTAAAGATGCCAAAGACTGATAGTCTTTGGTAACCTGTGAACTAATATGGGAATGGAAATTAGGAACTGTTATTATAGCAAGCAGTATGAAAGGTCTTCAAAAAGCTAAAAGGGGAATTTACATATCTAGAAATCCCATTTGTGTACATAAAAAACTTCTTAAATCAATATACTTAAGAAACATATACCTTTACTTTCATCTTTAGCATAGAATCATTCACAATAGCTAAAATATGGAAGCAGCTCACTGTTTCTCAGATGTCCACATGAAGAAAATGTCTACATTCTATAAGAGAATACTAGTCAGCCTTAAGAAGAAAATTCTGATGTTTGCAACATGGATAGACCTAGATGTCATCATACTACACAAAATAAGAAAGGCATGTATACATGTGTGTGTACACACACGTACACAGTGCCTGTCTCTGTCTCTCTCTCTCATGCACACACACACACACACACACACACACACACACACACACACCAAAACACTGTCATTACAATTACAGGCTGAGATAGAGAAAAGGGAGCAGTTGGAGAGTAAACCAGGAAGACTAATTTTAGAGATCTACTGACATAAGGACAGCTGGAACCGCACACTGTTGTTCAGAATTCCCAAGAGATTTCAAATGTTTTAACTACAAAGAAAATTATATAAGGAAATAGATTGTTTAATTAATCTGACATCCCACAATGTAAGCATGTCAAAATGTTATATTGTACCCCCATATTCAGACTTACAATTCTTGTCAATTAAAAAATTAAAAAGAGCAGAAATCCCAGCAACTCACACTTATGTGATGTATTTCATAATAGTTATTTAAACATTCAAAAAATTACTAACAGCTAACATTTTCTTTCTCAATTATATGTAAATATTCCAACTCAAAATTCTGGTTACAATAAAATAAAACACATAGAAGAAATGATATGATGATGATATATTCATGAAATTATTGTGATAGAACTAGTCATCAAATTTTGCTGAAAACAATGCTTCCCATTAATATATGTATATTATCATACAGTTTAGAATGCTAAGAACCCAGAATTTGTTAAGATGACTCCTATGACAAAATTATAAGCAACACTGAGTATAGACATAAAACATATAATATGGCACTTAAAGCCCAAGAATGAATGTACATTCAGCACTTTTCTAGACTTATGAGAAAGTAGCATTTGAAACTAGGTTCAGCATTGGTAACTTTTATCTTCTACTAGTTCTGCAAGCAGAAGACTACCAAATACTACAAAGCTATTGCTCTGTGGTTGTATTTTTCATCTAAGAGCAAATTCCTCAGACTGTGCTGCAGAGGTACTCCCACATATGGCTGATTTTTTTGCCTTCATGATAATTATAAGAATTAGAGAAAGACTTATATAAGATTACCTTTTCCAATGAAAAGTGGAGGATGGATTACTGTAAAGGTTTGACCAGTACAGTATGTTCCATAAATATGGTAAGAACATTTTAAGTTCACTGCCAATGGCAACTCACTTTTTTGTTTGTATTTTATATTTTCAGTCTAGGCTCTCGATGATATAAAAATAAACTGATGAAAAATATGGAAAGGGCCAGACAGTTAAGTGCATGTGGTTTAAACCAATGTTTCTCAGACTTTGGGTCATGACTGCTTTGAGGACCACATATCAGAGAGCCTGCATATCAGATATTTATATTACTACTTATAACAGTAGCAAAATTACAGTTATGAAATAGCAGTGAAATAATTTTATGGCTGGGGGTCACCATAACATGAAGAACTGTATTAGAGTTCCAGCATAAGGAAGGTTGAGAATCACTGGTTTAAACCTTTTATAACTAATTTTACTAAACTATATATCACACTTTCTGTTAACTATACTATGCAAGGTGAGATTCCACAAGCAAAACATTCTTATAGAGAAATGAGAAAGTAAAGTAAAACAGTAAATGTAAAAACAAAACTTAAAAATTTTTAAAGTCTTTAAGCTTGGTAGTTTAAAAAAATTTACCCCTCAACATATTCCTTCTAAAGCACAAAAGCACTGTAAAATAATATACTATAGACCACTTTATTCCTCATATAAAATAGCTGCAGAGATTAACTTATGTATATCTAAAAAGAAGAGAAAGATGTCTTCAAATATTGTGGTTAAGTGACCTTAGAGGAAAGTTGACTAGAGCCATGCGTGTTCTTAACTAACACAAAGCAATCAGCCGTTCCAGGATTGCCTTTTATCCCAGATCCTAAGACCAGGATGGAGCTCAGCAGTGGAGGGCTATAGCAAGTACTAGGTTCCATCCCCTGCACTGTGATACAATCAATTGAAGGCAAACTCTACCCCAAAGACTTAGTTTGTGTTTGAGGTAGCAGTTGCCTAGTTGTTTCATTAGAATGGTGCTGGATAGAAGAGGAAGACAGCAATGAGAACAGTCCTAGTGACCCCCAACACCTTGGAATGTGTATATCAATGGAGGACCATGCTGAATGGATGGACAGAGAATAAACAATAGAGGCTGTCAATGATGGCAAAACAGAGGTTCCTAAGCTTACAAACACTCTTTGCTTGCTTTTTTCTTCTTTTAACTGATGCACTAGTGATGGACCCAGTGTTTCATGCATGCTGCTTTGTCACTGAGCTACAATCCTAGCCCTAAATATAATTACTATCTACTGCTATGGAATTATTACAGCAGCAATATAATGCTATATATTCAGAGTTGCTGTAAATGCTATCTTAACCAGGAGATGAATTAATGCAAAAGATGAGCAGCTACTGCTTGTATCAGACTAAATGAAGAGTAGGGTAACCAAGCATGTCCTGTAACTGGATTAACTCAGCCTTGTAAGAGATCCATTTCCCTGAACACTACAAAATCATTGTGACACACTTTTTATAATTCTTTTACTTATTTACTTCACATCTCACTCACTGCTCTCTCCCAAGCACCCCATCCTACAGTTCTTTCCCCATCCCCCCTTCCCTTCTCCTCTGAGTGAGTGGAGGCCTCCTGGGTATCCACCCAACAACATTGCAAGGCTCTGCAAGGTTAGGCATTTCCTCTCCCACTGACCCCAGACAAGGCAGCCCAGCTAGAAGAATATCCTACATTCAGGCAACAGCTTTTGGGATAGCCCCGACTCCAGTTGTTCGGGACCTACCTGAAAACCAAGCTGCACATCTGCTACATATGTGCTGGGAGGCCTAGGTCCACACCATGTATATTTTTTGGTTGGTGGTGCAGACTCTGAAAGCCCAAAGGTCCAGGTTAGTTGACTCTGTTGATCTTCCTATGGAGTTCTTGTCCCCTTTTCGGCTGACATCCTTCCTCATATTCTTCCATATGAGTCCCAAGTTCCATCCATCCACTGTTTAGCTGTGGGTGTCTGCATCTGTCTGAATCAGCTGCTGGATGGAGTCTCTCAGAGAACATGTCCTGCATGTCATTTTGAGGCTGGGTTACTTCACTCAGGATGATATTCTCAAGTTCCATCCATTTGCCTGAAAAATTCATGATGTCTTTGTTTTCAATAGCAGAATAGTATTGCACTGTGTAGATGTACCACCTTTTCTTTATCTATTCTTTGGTTAAGGGGCATCTAGGTTGTTTCTAGTTTCTGGCTATTACAAATAAAACTGCTCAGAACATACATGAGCAAGTGTCTTTGTGAGATGTTGGAGCATCTTTTAGGTATATGCCCAGGAGTGGTAAAGCTGAGCATTGAGGTAGAACTATTCCCAATCTTCTAAGAAAATGCCAAATGGATTTCCAGAGTGGTTGTATTAAGTCTGCACTCCCACTAGCAATGAAGAGAAATATTCCCCTTGTTTCACATTCTCACCAGCATGAGCTATCTCTTGAACTTTTTATCTTAGCCATTCTGTTGGGTGTAAGATAGAACCTCAGAGTTGTTTTGATTTGTATTTTCCTGATGACTAAGGACTATGAACATTTCTTTAAGTGCTTCTCTGCCATTTGAAATTCCTCTGTTTTTAAAAATTCTCCATTTTTTTAAATTGGATTATTGGATTATCAGTGTCTAACTTCTTGAGTTCTTCATAAATTTTGAATATTAGCCCTGACAGATGTAGGGTTGGTGAAGATCCTTTCCCAATCTGTAGGCTGCCATTTTGTCCTATTGACAGGGTCCTTTGCCTTACAGAAGCTTTGCAGTTTCATGAGGTTCCAGTTTATCAATTGTTGATCTCAGAGCCTGAGCCACTGGTGTTCTGTTCAGGAAATTGTCTCCTTTACCGGTGAGCTCAAGGGTATTTCCCACCTTCTCTTCTATAAGATTTAGTGATTCTGGTTTTATGTTGAGGTTCTTGACCCACTTGGACTTGAGTTTCATGTAGAGTGATAAATATGGATCTATTTGCATTCTTCTACATGTAGACATCCAGTCAGACCAGCACCATTTGTTGAGGTGCTTTTCATTTTCCCATGGTTTTGGCTTCTTTATCAAAAATCAAGTGTCCATAGGTCCGTTGGTTTATTTCTGGGTCTTCAATTCCTTTAATCAATGGTGACATACACTTTTTAATTCTTTTGGAATACTTAAGTTGCCTATGAAAAGAACATGCTCCTATTCCATTCATGTATTAATATTCTTGTTTTAAACTTATTTTAAAAGCTTCTATTACTATATTCAAACTTTAAAGGGCAGTTCTGCATATAAAGCACTTCTTCTCAGGACCCTTTGACTTGTCTATAGAACATACATCACTGGGGGTGAGGGTTCACTCTGATGAAAATGTTAGAAGTCTCAGGAGACTGTTCCTTCCTCACCAAATGTGACAAAGAGCTAGACAATCTACAGACTATAACTTTAGAAAGTTGAGGTCACAGGTAATGAGCTGAATTATTTGCAATGAGGAATAAGCCCTTTCAGGAGAGAATGAACCCAGAAGATGTGACTATAAAAGGCAGGTAAGAAAACAGCTAAAATTTGTAACATTTTTTAATGCTTAGCATGAACAAGTATACTATGTGAACACTGCTGAGTAGTATACACAACCTCTTGCTAGATGTTCTTCATAATTCTCTAATAGGGGCTCCTCCACATGAGACCTAAAGGGGTGCTCATTGGTAGACACTGGAAGTGGCTAACAGTATTAGGGAAATACTCTTACTATCCTAAGGCCAGAAGGGCACATAAACAAGCACTGACACCTCACAGTTCTGCCAGCTGGAGCATCTTCTGGGTATATGCCCAGGAGGGGTATATCTGGGTCCTCAGTTAGTACTATTTCCAGTTTTTTGAGGAACTGTCAAACTGATTTCCAGAGTGGTTGTACCAGCTTGCAATCCCAGCAGCAATGGAGGAGTGTTCCTTTCTCCAATCCTTGCCTGCATCTGCTGTCACCCGAGTTTTTGATCGTAGCCAGTACAGTACTACTCAGCTATTAAAAATAATTAATTTATGAAATTCTTAGGCAAATTACTAGAAAATATCCTGAGTGAGGTAACCCAATCACAAAACAACACGCATGGTATGCACTCATTGATAAGTGGATAATAGCCTAGAAACTCAGAATTACCAAAGATACAATTGCCTAACCCTTGAGAGACTTGAGGCCCCAGGGAGAGGGGAGGCCTGGTGGTAGGGGAGCATCCTCTCGGCGGACAGAGGTGGGGGAAGAGGAACTGTGGGAGTGGGGACCAGGATGGGGAATAACAGCTGGATTGTAATTTAAACTTTTTTAAAGAAGATTTACTAATCAACAATGATACATTTTAGAATTATAGCACAGTTTCTCAGTGTTTTAAACTACTAGCATATTATTTTTGAGATTCTGGAAAAAAAATCAGCACTCCCAGGAATGCTTAGAAGTTTAAAAATTTTACTTATTAGTGATACCTTTACTTCTTCTTTGCCAATTTGTATCCCCTTGATCTCCTTTTGTTGTCGTATTGTCCTAGCTAGCACTTCAAGTACTATATTGAATAGATATGGGGAGAGTGGGCATCCTTGTCTTGTCACCGATTTCAGTGGGATTGCTTCAAGCATCTTTCCATTTAATTTGATATTGGCTGTTGGTTTGCTGTATATTGCTTTTATTATGGGTATGGGTCTTGAATTCCTGATATCTCCAATACTTTTAGCATGAAGAGGTGTTGTATTTTGTCATATGCTTTTTCTGCATCTAAGGAGACAATTATGTGATTTTTTTTTTGAGTGTGTTTACAGAGTGGATTATGTTAACGGATTTTCGTATATTAGACCAACCTTGCATCCCTGGGATGAAGCCTACTTGATCATGATGAATGATGGTTTTGATGTGTTCTTGGATTCAATTTGCAAGAATTTTATTGAGTATTTTTGCATCATAAGCAAGACTGGTCTGAAGTTCTCTTTTTTGGTTGGTTCCTTATGTGGTTTAGGTATCAGAGTAATTGTGGCTTCATAGAACAAATTAGGTAGTGTTCCTTCTATTTCTACTTTATGAAATAGTTTGAGGAATATTGGTATCATGGCTTCTTTGAAGGTCTGGTAGAATTCCACACTAAACCCATCTGGCCCTAGGCTTTTTTTAGTTGGGAGGCTTTTAATGACATCTTCTATTTCCTTAGGCGATATGGGCCTGTTTAGATAGTCTATCTGCTCTTGATTTAACTTTGGTATGTGGTATCTGTCTAGAAAGCCATCCATTTCATCTAAATTTTCCAGTTTTGTTGAATACAGGCTTTGGAAGTAGGATCTGATGATGTCATGAATTTCCTCCATTTCTGTTGTTATGTCTCCCTTTTCATTCTGATTTTGTTAATTTGGATACTGCCTCTGGGACCTTTAGTTAGTTTCGCTAGTTTATCTATCTTGTTGATTCTCTCAAAGAACCAGCTTTTGATTTTGTATTTGCAGATGATATGATAGTATACATAAGTGACCTCAAAAACTCTACCAGAAAACTTTTAAAGCTGATAAACAACTTCAGCAAAATGGCAGGATATAAAATTAACTCAAACAAATCAGTAGCCTTCTTTTATACAAAATATAAACAGGCTGAGAAAGAAATTAGGAAAACAACTCCCTTCACAATAGCTGCAAATAATACAAAATATTTTGGGATAACTCTAACCAAACAAGTGAAAGATCTGTATGACAACAGCTTTTAAGTCTCTTGGAAGAAATCGAAGAAGATCCCAGAAAGTGGAGAGATCTCCCATGCTCATGGATTGGCAGAATCAACATAGTAAAAATGGCCATCCTACCAAAGGCAATCTACAAGATTCAATGCAATTCCCATCAAAATCCCAACACAATTCTTCAAAGACATGGAAAGAGCAATTTTCAAATTCATCTGGAAAGGTAAAAAACCCAGAATAGCAAAAACAATACTTAATAATAAAAGAATGGCTGGGGGAATCACTATCCCTGACCTCAAGCTCTACTACAGAGCAATAGTGATAAAAACTGCAAGGTATTGGTATAGAGACAGACACATAGATCAATGGAATAGAACTGAAGACCCAAAAATAAAACCACACACTTACGGGCTCCTGATGTTTGACAAAGAAGTCAAACATGTACAATGGAAAAATGAAAGTATCTTCAACAAATGGTGTTGTTCTAACTGGCTGTCGATATGTAGAAAAATGAAAATAGACCCATATTTATCACCTTGCACAAAGTTCAAGTCCACGTAGATCAAGGAAGTCAACATAAAACCTCATACACTAAATGTAATAGAAGAGAAAGTCTGAAAGAGCCTTGAATTCATTGGCACAGGGGGAAATTTCCTAAACAGAACTCCAATGGCTCATGCTCTAAGATCAAGAATTGATAAATAGGACCTCATGAAACTGGAAAGTTTCTGTAAGGCAAAAGACATAGCCAATAAGACAAATAGGCAACTACAGATTGGGAAAAAGTCTTCACTAACCGCACATCTGATAGAGGGCTAATAGCCAAAATATATATAATGAACTCAAGAATCTAACCACCAAAAAAAAAACCAAACAACCCAAACAAAAAATGGGGTATAGAACTAAACTGAGAATTCACAACAGAGGGATCTCCAATGGCTGAGGAACACCTAAAGAAATGTCAAAAGTCCTTTGTGATCAGAGAAATACAAATCAAAACAGTCCTGAGACTCCACCTTACACCAATCAGAATGGCTAAGATCAAAGCCTCAGGTGACAAAACATGTTGGAGAGGATGTGGAGAAAGAGAAACACTCCTGGCCCCAACTAAAGGTCCTGGTGTCATCCTGAAACTTTCAGGGAGGTGTTTAATAAAGGCTTAATAAATGATAAGCTAAAAAAAAAAAAAAAAAAAAAAAAAAAAAAAAAAAAGGAACACTCCTCCATGGCTGGTGGGACCCCAGAAGCTGGGAACAAGCAAGATGTCCCATAACAGAAGAATGGATACAGATGATGTGGTTCATTTACACAATGGAATACTAGTCCGCTTTTAAGAATGAGGATATCCTGAGTTTTGCAGGCAAATAGATGGAACTAGAAAATATCATCCTGAGTGAGGTAACTCAGACCCAAAAGGACGTGCATGTTATGTACTCACTAGTAAATGGATATTAGCCACACACAAAAAAATAATAATAATAAGAGTACAGAATACCCAAGATACAGTTCACAGAACTCAAAAAGGTCAACAAGCTGAAGGGCCCAAGTGAGGATGCCTCAGTCCTACTTGGGAGGAACAAGAAAGCAACCACAGGGGCGAGTAAGGAACCTGGGAAAGAAAGGGGATGGCAGGGTGGAGAGAAGAACCTGAGGAAAAGGTCCATCAATAGGCCCAAAGTGGGTTCCAGCTTAATGGGAGGCCCAAAGGCCTGACACTATTAAGGAGGCTATGGAGTGCTCACAAAAAGGGGCCGAGCATGACTACCCTCTGAAAGATCCAACAAGCAGCTGAAAGAGTCAGAAGCAAATATTTGTACACAACCAATGGACAGAAGCTGCTGATCCCTGTGATTGAATTAGGGGAAAGCTGAAAGAAGCTGAGGAGGAGGGCGACCCTGTAGTAGAACCAGCAGTCTCAATTAACCTGGACCCCTGAGATCTCTCAGACACTGGAACAGCAACCAGGCAGCATACAACAGCTCTTATGAGTCCCCCTGACCCCCAACACATACAGCAGAGGATTGCCGGGTCTGTGATTAGTAAGAGAAGATGCACCTAACACTCAAGAGACTGGAGGCCCTAGGGAGTTTAGAGGCCTGGGGGGTGGGAACATCCTTGTGGAGAAAGGGAGGTGGGAGGAGGTATGGGATGTGGTATGGGGTGGACTGGTAGAGGAATAAAATACTATACTATTTAAAAATACTTCTAAAAGCCTTCCTTCACACCATCATTTGGACAGTTAAATCTCATGCTTAAAAGATGAAATGCACTCAGTATAATAGTGTAAACAAATATTACAGACTGGAGTATTCACACAAAGAAAAACACAGTTTAAAATTCAGATCTTCTAAGAAGGCAGCAGCCTATCATGAAATCACAAGAGAACACTGCCATTGTAGAAACCCATTTTTAAAGGTTTTACACCAAGCACACTATATATATGAACTCACTTGTTGCATTTAGTCTTTTCTTGTTCTCCTTTCTAAATGTTAATACCGTACCCACACACATATGTGTTCATATACGTATACATACACACACATACACACACACACACACACACACACACACACACACACACATATATTAGACAAGGATCTACATATGAGCAAGAACAGACTCGCAAATAAAAATTACAAAAGCTGAAGGTTTTAGAAACTTTAATAATTAAAATCAGTGGCCTTCTGGAAGAAGCCAAAGAGGTAAAGAAGGGAAGGAGAAGGAAGAAAGAGAAAATAGATAAAATGACCATTATCTACAAAACTAGCCACTCACCATCCTTTAAGTAAAGCGCTTGTCTCATATGTTACTGTTCTCTTTAAAAATTAAGGCAGAGATTGTTTAATCCTGTTATTTTGATGTTGGTGGTATTAGTGTGTGTGTGTTGTCTGTATTTCTGTTTGTTTGTTTATTTGTTTGTTTGTTTGCTGGTATGGAATTATTACTTCCTGTGCTTTTTTGGGTGGCCCAGAATTTTCATTGCTTTGCTTTACTTTTTTTTCTCTTTTTTGGTTCTACATTATTATCATTTTTTTAATGCTTTATTTATTTACATTCCAAATGTTACCCCTCTTCCCAGTCCCCACTCCAAAGAGTTCTTCACCCCCTCCTTCCTTCCCTTTGTCTCTGAGGGTGCTCTTTTGTTAAAAATTAGTTGGCTGGAGCTGTGTAGGTTTATATTTGGTTCTTCTATGGTATTCCACTGATTTGCTTGTTTTCATGTAGGTACTTTGTCATTTAGTTATTGTGGCTCCATAGTATAACTTGAAATCAGGCCTGGTGTACTTCTTCAGGGTAGCTCTGACTACCCTGGACCTTTTGCTCCTCCATAAGAATTGTAGGATTGTTCAATTTCTCTAAAGAGTAACATTGGGATTCGGGTAGGACCTTCTTTTGGTAGCATAGCTATTTCCACAATATTAATTCTATAAATTCATGGCTATAAGAGGCCTTTATGCATCTTCTAGTGTCTTTAACTTATTTTCAACAGTGGTTTAAAATTTCAGTCTTCCACTTCCTTGTTAAGTCAAAAGTTTTCATTTCTTAAAGCTTGTATCCAGCTGGGCTGCTTCCCTCATTTCTTTCTCAGCATATTTGTTATTTTATAAGGGAAGTCTACTGATTTTTATTTTTAAAGATTTATTTATTTTATTTATATGAATACACAATCCCATTACAGATGGTTGTAAGCCACCATGTGGTTATTGGGAATTGAACTCAGAGCCTCTGTAAGAACACTCAACCCTTGAGCCACCTCTCTAGCCTGAAGGCTATAGATTTTATGTTACTTTTGAATCCAATATGTTGTTTAAAATGCTTATCCAGTCTGAGATTTCTGATTAGAGTTTTTCCAGTTTCTTATACAGGATCTTATTATTTGCAAATAAGATTACTCTGACTTACTCCTTGTTATTTGTACCTCTCTTAGTTCCTTATCTTACTGGTTTAACCAATACTTCAAATTCTACACTGGAAAAGACTGAAAAAGCAGACATTCTTGTCCTGTTCTGATTTTAGAGGAAATGATGATTCTCCTTCATTTAGTATAATGTTGAATAGATTGGTCTTATTACATTGAGATATGTTCTTTCTAATTCTGGATCTTTCAGGACTGACTCTGTTTTTTAATTTCAGTTTTCAGTTATTTACTCCAATAGATGTTTGCATATTGTTCATGAATACTGTAATTCTATTAAGCTCGAGGGTTTTTCCTAAGAGTCCTTGGAATTTTTACAAACATAACCCAAGCTTAGCCCTAATATCTAACAAATATTCTTTCACCACCATGCCTAAGATTTTCTTCAGTCCATCAAAAGGCTTTCTTAAGAAACACATAACATATACTTTGGCACACAGAAACAAGTCAGTCACCTGAGCAGTCCCTGTGCTTTTTATATTTCTATCATAGTCTAAATATATTATGGGAAGAATATGACAAGTTGGTAACACAAGATTCTATAATTGTGAAACTGTTGTTTTTATATTTTCAAGTAATATTTTATACTTCTTAGGTGGTATATGACGATCATCCTAAATTTACCACATGACAGCATATGCAGGAACACAGAACACAAGAGAAAATTCAAGATTACATTGGAAAACCCCATCTAAATCACAAGCCTCACAAAAACAAAAATAATCACTGTCAATCTGAATTCCTGGAAAGGGGCTACGGCTGCAAAGACTGCTCACTAGGCAGATGCTGCTTAGCCTATCCCAGGCTGGCTTCGCCCCTGAGTCTGACCCAACATCCTATTAACTCAGCAGATCACTGGGGTCCACAAACCTAAGATAAGGATGTTCTCAGCACCCACAGTCCATCTCTCAGTACAAACTGCCTCTCTGAAGACCCACAAGTGCATCTTTTAATTGCTTGATTTATGTCATTCTTTGTTCTGTAAAACTATAAAACTTCACAAACCTGTTTCTACTTTGGAAAACAGAATCTAGATTAACCTATATCTGTGTTTAGGGCCCATGGTCACTTAAATTTGGCTCTATGTAGTATCCTGCCCCTCAGCTCCGTTGTGGGTTCTGGAAGCGAAAGAAAGCCATGACAGGCCCAGCTAAGACCACCCGCCTGTGGCCCGAAACACTGGCGGTGGCCCCTGAGATCTAACAAGGACTTTGCAGCTCGGAACATCAAAAGAACTGAAACTAAATGAAACTCAGCCCGTTTCTGCCAGAACTCCATTTGAAGTGTTGTTTTGTATACAGACTGGTGTGCTGTTTTCCTGCTATCACGTCTATGCTAAAAACCAAGAATTGTTTCGGTTTCGATCCTGCCTGTACCATATAAACCCATTTTTCTCTAGTAAAGACACACCTTGATAAATCTACTTGGTGTGGTTCTTTGTCTCCTCCCTCACCCGCTTATTTTCCACAGGTACTCAATTATCCCACTTCGAGAACACCCACGGAGAGAGCGACTGCTGGACGGCCCCTCTCAGCTCTAGAATAAACTATCTCTTATTTTGCATCAACATCATCAAGAAAATAAACAACTTAACCAATAATTCGATAAATACAAAGTACCATGAAAAAAATGGTCAAAACTTCAGACATGCATAGGCTTCATGTTTCAGAATTCCCTGTTACAAAATATATTTAATGTGGTCAATTAAAATATATATAAATGAACAGCACAGTTACTGAGAACAAAGGATAGAGAAATAGATATTAACAAAAATGAAATGATATGAAGAATAGAATAAAATAAGCTAACGTATTCCTACTAAAGCTAAAAAAGTTTCACCAGCACCAACATTTAAATTTGCAGACTTATGATAACAAATGATTTCTTAGAAGGATGAATAGAAAGTACCATGACAGTCATCACAATGATGTTTGTTTATATATATATATACATACATGTATATATATATGAAAACATATATATGTATATATATTAGGTAATGGCTCAATTTACATGCCATTATGAATATTTAATAATGTTTGTTTATGTAATTAATACATAATTTTATACAGCCATAATTCTGCTTCCCAAAATCATGTAGATATATTCACACCTGACACACTCTCCCCCAAGGTAGTTTGTAATACATGGTCAACTTAGATATAAAAATTATTTTATGGGATGGGTTTCAGACATTTATAAATTACAAACATAAGTAAAAAATTATTTTGTTATCTTAAGAACAATTTGTCTCTTAATTCAATCAAGATGTAAACGGAGTATCTCCTCTATGAGGAGGAGACAACTGTGTTTCAGACATTTCTTTTTGGAAGCATATTTTGAAAGGAAACAAAAACTTGGGGATTTATTACAAGTTAGTTTAGTTAAACTTAATGTAATAAACAATCCATTTAATCCCTCAAAACCTGTACTACTCCAACTTTATGCATATAAGTTTGAAAACATGGAAGAAATGGAAACGTCCTCTGAAAGAAGATAGAAACTACTAAAACTTTCTTAAGAAGAAAGAGATAATCTGATGGGAAGTTTGTGGTTAAAAAGGTTTCCATCTGAAAGAAGCGAAAACTCATTCTAGGGTCAGAATTTTAACAAAAATTTAAGAGAAAAAGGCTAAAATTTTTCCTCCACCAATGAGCCTTCAACCGGAGGAACTTTCTAGTAGTATACAGCAGTGAACTCGGACACCCACCTGGTGGACGTCTCCTGCTCTCCAGGGCAGATTTAACTCCCAAGAATATCTGGGACTTACAGATTAAAAACAAAGAAAACATGAAGTTGGGTAAGTGAGACAGTGGTGCTGAAATAAGGAGGAGCTACAGGAAGAAGGAGTGAGTACAACCAAAATGCACTGTAAGGGATATGCAAAGGCTTAACATCGCTGGCATTTAAAAAAATAGTCCTACAAAGCGTCTAATCCTGATAGGATTAACATGGTGGCTGGGACACCATTCACTGACAACAGCAATTCTGAAACTAATGATGCTAATGGGACCCACGAATCTGACAGGAACAAGGAATCCAGTGACCAAACAGGCATTAACATGAATGGACTTGAGAACAAAATTTCCAATGTAGTGCAAAGCTTAAAGGAGTACGAGGGGAAGTGGTTGCTTTTTGATGATTCTGAAGTAAAAGTTACGAAAGATAAAGACTTTCTGAATTCTCTTTCCTCTTCTACATCTCCTACATCTACTCCTTACTTGCTATTTTATAAGAAATTATAGTGAGTATATTTTCTCTGTAAATATTAAACAGACCTGGACAGACATTGGTAAAGTTGATTATACCTAAGAGTCTTTAGTATATCTTTTGAAGCTATAGGATATTATTGGTCTCTCTAGGCTTTTATATAAATAGTGAGATTTTAAATACTGAAAACCATGTTAATTTTTAGAATCATTTTCCTTAGTAAAGCCTAGTGATGGATAAGTTGGGAACAAACTTGTATAGATTCTAAATGATCCAAAATGGAAGTTTGAAACAGTTAACACTTTTAGAATTACATGATCTTTTATGTTTGCTTTATAAAATAAAGTGCTTGTATTTGTATTCTCCATATTTTGGAGTAATTATCTACTTGTTTATCGGCCTGGCTTTTTCACCCAAGAAACAATCTCATTCAGTATATTTAGTTTTATAATAATCATGAAGCCAAATCTTTGGGCTGTATCAGAGGCACAAAGTCTAGAATATGTACATTCACAATGGTATATATTTTGTGCCTTGAATAACTTTAGAAAGTGTCTCAGAAAATCTGGCAATCGTTTCTATCTTCATAAGAATTTTATATGAATTTATGAAGGTGACTGTACTCTAGTTAGTCTTTTTGGCATGACTAGCTTGTATCTTTTCATACTCATTCTGCATGATCTCTATATAGTATATCAACTTAGAGGTGTGACCTTTAACTATTTTAAAAAACTGGGAGGTCAGTAAAATTAAAACTGTTTAACAATAAAATAAAATAAAATAAAAAATAATCCTAGAGCTGAAAGATTAATTACATATAAACTCCCACAGAGAGTGCAGAAAAGGGAAATACTTCTCAAAACATTCAAATCAAGCATTACTCTAGTAAAAAAGTCACATAAAGACATAATGAAAGAAGGAAGAATTCAGAATAATATGTCTTTTAAGGGAAGAATTAACCAAATCTAGCAACATATAAATGGAATATATATTATATATATATATACATATATATAATACATATATATACATATATATAATATATATATATATTATATTTCAAGTAAGGGTCAGTTCAGGAATGCAAAACTAGATATATAGATGACCTCATCTAACAATATACTGCTCAATTAAACAAGCAAAACTAATTTATACAAGCATTTCAGTTGGCACTAAAAAAACATTTTAGCAAAACTCAATATTCTTTGTGATTGAAGAAACAACAACAAGCAACAGAGCAAGTGAGCAAGAGCATAAAAGAGAAGGAAAGAAAGAACCCAGCAAATCATAAAAGGAACGCCCCTAACCACTCCTGGGATCTTACAGGAATGTTCATTTTTATTGAAAGCTAATAAAGGACATCTAGGTAGAGCAGCAAAGATCAGTTAATGGTTGGAGACTGAATAATTAAAATATGGATGAAGGGGGGATGGACTATAGCACCAACTGCATTCATACGCTTACTACAAGTTCTCACTGTAAGACAGCGAGACAAAGAAATGAAATTACATGGATTAAGAAAAAAAAGAAATCCATCCTTATTTTCAGAAAATATTAAATGCCTACTTGAAAAGAATCAAATTGTGTATAAAACTTTAAATACAATAAAATATTGTTTTAAGGGTTTTTTCGGTAAATATTGCTATTGAAGAAAATCAAGCATTAATTTTATCTCAAGGTATTGAATTAACATTTTAAAACTTTAGAACCTTTATATTATTTTAGCTTATTTACAGGCAAATTCATTTTTAACGAAACCTTTTATAATATACTTTAAACTTTGTCATTGTTACTATAAAATTTAACAAACAATTTAAAGAGCTAACTTTAAATGAAAGCTCAGGAGACTATCTAAAACAGAAAACATGGTACTTAGATATCTAAGTTATATACACAGGTAAAGTTTGTTTTCTTAACCAAATTTAAATTACTTTTTAAAGTTAACATTATATTAGGTACCTTGAGTTGCTTTGGTTTTGGTTTTGTTTTTAGAAAAAGCAATTACATTTTATTAGTGTTTATGTAAACTAAGGCATCTAGAGCAGGATGAAATTTGCAATTTGTGGTGGTTTGGATAAGAATGCTTCTCATGGTTGGAGTTTTAGTCCCTGGGAGCTCTGAGGGTACTAGTTAGTTCATATTGTTGTTCCTCCTAAGGGGCTGCAAACCCTTCAGTTCCCTGGGTCCTTTCTCTAGCTCCTTCATTAGGGACCCTGTACTCAGTCCAATGGATGGCTGTGAGCCTCTACTTCTGTATTAGTTGGGTACTATCAGAACCTCTCCGGAGACAGCTATCTCAAGCTCCTGTCATCCAGCACTTGTTGGCATCCACAATAGTGTCTAGATTTGATGACTGAATATGGAAAGGATTCTCAGGTGGAGCAGTCTCTGAATTGTCCTTCCTTTAGTCTCTGCTCCATAGTTAGCTTCTACAACTCTTTCCATGGGTATTTTGTTCCCCCTTTTAAGAAGGAACTAAGTATTCTCACTTTGGTCTTCCTTCTTCTTGAGTTTCTTATGGTTTGTGGATTGTACTTTGTGTATTCCAATCTTCTAGGCTAATATCCACTTATCAGAGAATACATACCATGTGTGCTCTTTTGTGATTGGGTTACCTCACTCAGGATGAAAGAGTACACACGGTGGGACTCATGGCTCCAGCAGCATGCGTATAGCAGAGGATGGCCAAGCCGGTCATCAATGGGAGGAGAGGACCTTGGCCTGGTGAAGTTTCTATGCCCCATTGTAGGGGAATACCAGGGCCAATAAGCAGGAGCGGGTGGGATGGTAAGCAGGGGGAGAAGGGAGGGAACAGGGGATTGTTTATTTTTCTTTTTATTTTATTTTTCTTATTTTCTTTTTCTTTTTTTTTTTGGAGGGGAACCTGGGAAAGGAGATATTGTAAATAAGAAAACATCTAATATAAATAAATAAATAAATAAATAAATAAATAAATAAAAATACAGATATTTACAAAATGTAAAACTACATTAAATCTAAATATTTGTTGGAAGTGAAAAAAAAGAATGCTTCTCATGGGCTCATACACTTGAATAAATGGAACTGTTTGAAAGGGTTGGAAGAATTAGGAGATGTGGCCTTGTTGGAGGAAGGGAGACACTGAGGGTGGGCTTGGAGGTTTCTTAAGGCCATGTCAGGGTTAGGCTCTCTGCTTACTGATCAGAATATAGCTCTCAGCTCCCTCTCCAACACTATTTCTGCCTGCCACAATGCTCCCCAATCATGATAATGAACTAATAATCCTATGAAACTGTTAGCAATGTCCCAATTAAATGCTTTCTTTCATAAGAGTTGCCTTGGTCATAGAGTCTCTTTACAGCAATGTTATAGTGACTAAGACTATATTTATGACCTTATTTTTAAAACTAAAACTAGAGATGAATAATTTTTTAAAATATGATTAAAAATACTAAGATAATATGCAAATTGTAAGATATCTGTGTGAGCTTTAAAATAGTTTTTAAAACACAATTTAAAAAAAAACGTAAGGTTTTATCTTACAGAGGCCCAACTAATATCTTGAAAAACCTGTTTGTTCAATTATTTGTTTTTGAACAGGCAGTAGGAGCAGTTAAGTAGGCAGGTAGGTAGGTAGGCAGGCAGGCATGTGGGTGGGTGAGTAGATGAACAATAGATAGATAAAAAGATAGATAGATAGATAGATAGATAGATAGATAGATAGATATAGACAGACAGATAGATAGATGGATGGATGGATAGACAGATTGATAGAGAGATAGATAGATAGATATTTTCTATAGACAAATCATAATCCTACCAAGCTTTTTGAAGATACCACCAAGCTTTTTCTAAATTGATATTAAAAATAATAAGTCAAAGGAATTCTGAAAAGAAGGAATAAAGCTGAAAGATTTGTATTATAGAATTTTAATACTTGTGCCAGTTATCTACTGCATTAGTGAAGAAATTAATAAAACAATGTGTTAAAAACAGTCCCACACAAACACAGTGACATAATTCTGACAATTAGCGAAAGATAATACAATGCTTTGCCTATGTGTTGACTATAAGAAATGTACTTTGAATATTAAGATATAACTATTTAAGAAATTATAGAGTAGAGTAAGATTTACCATGCTAACAGTATTCAAAAGATTAAAGTAGGTCAATAAATCTTAGAAAGTGCAGACTTCAATGCAAAAATCATCCCTTGAGATAAATAAGGCTGTTGCATAATGATAAAGGAGCCAATTCATTAGACAGAAATAACAATCTCAAAGTTTTATGCATTTGAAAACATAACTTCCAAATATATGAAGCAAAACCAGAAAGCACTGTAAAGATATACAAATAAATGCATAATCAGACTCAGAAATTTCAATATCTTTTTCTCAGAAAATGATAGAACAATTTAAATATTAGAAAAAAATGAACATACAGACAGGAGCTTTGGACCAGACATGTAACACTTGAGGAATAATCAACTGAACAGTGAAGAATACAGTTCTCTATAGTTAAACAACATCATATTTTTCCTAGTGAGAGCTTAGGAAAAGAGAGCAAGAGAGTTGAGTATGGTAATACACAAGTATAATCCCAGCACTAGGGAAGACAGAGCAGAATGACCACAAGTTTAAGGCCAACCTGGGGTAAACAACAAGACCCAATTTCAAAATAACAAAAACAAAACAAAAATAAAAACAAAAAGAAAAAAATCCAAAATATAACACAAAAGAACAAATATACATTTTCCTACTATCCATATTGCTTATAATTTAAACATCTCGAATTTCAAGAAATTCAAACAAATAGCTCTGTGCTGTCTAGCTCACTGGGGGGCTAGCTTAAAACGAAGACAGTGAAGAGGAAAGCGCTGACCGACGCCTTGCATCTTTACTGATGCCATGTGTTGCTAGTGAGGTTCACATTGTAAGCTTAGGTGTATTAGAGGACCCAAAAGAACAATGAGAGGAAAAGAACAATCACTTCAGGTGTTTCCACTACTACACAGGGGAAAACAGAATCTATCTGGGAGCTATTCCAATGTATGTAGTCATAGTGCAAAGCCATTCTTATCTATCTCCTATAATCTTCACAACAGGGATGATGAAGAGCATACTGCTATTTTCATTACCCAGGGAAGGAATCAGAATGTAAGTACATCATAAAGTTTTCTACCTACCTGTCGTAGCAGAATACAAGTGGTCTGAACTTGCCTTGGAAAAGTTCCAACAGCTTTCCTAAAGTTAGACTGATTTGAGATTTCCTTTTGAGTCCCCCCTCTCTCCTTTCGCTCTATTAAACTGTAAGCATTTTTATTAAACATCTTTTGGATGACTGTTCTGTTGATGTCTAGGAGATGTTAATTTTACCTTAAAGATAATACAGTTATTCATACAAACTACATCCAAAAGATCTGAAATTCTTAAACTTTCACCGATGGCAAAGTATATCGATTTTCATTTATTTTGCTATCCAAGCAATGATTAAATGAAAACAGAATTACACCACACATTGATTTCAAGAATTAAGCAATGACTGATATTATCTTCAAATATTCCACATACGACATATATTTGTTTTATAAATCAAAAAATTAGATTTTTAACTGAACAATTATCAAGTAGTATATGAATTCTCTCCTTATATCCTCAACTACTAGCACCAGACAGAATTAAGGAAAAAAAGTAACATATATACTTGCAAATTTCTCTAAATGATTATTTCTATCATAGCTAGTGTTGGGAAAATAAAGCAAATATATGCAGTGCAAAATCAATTTCCTGAACTAAAGTTTCCTTATCAGGTGCTACATACACAACAAAACAGTTCCAAGAGTCCTGGCGGCCTTGTAGAGCAGGAGAAGCTCAGACCCCAGGATCAAGTCCCTAAGTAGTTCCATCATCACCTCTGTTCCCCAAGCCATTACAAAGAAAATAACTATAACTAAACATTCACACTCCTGTTGACTGGTGTACGGCTAATATCTAACACTGCTTAGAATTCTGAACTCCAAAAACTACACCGAAGCTGTTATGGAACATAACTCTCTTCTCTTCTGAGGTCGGGGTGCAAACAGTCTGGGAGCACTTGAACTCCTTGGCTGTAGCACTGAGCATTACAGGTGAATCAGCAGAGTATTCTGTAACACTGAATGGGAATATTAAATTTTAATTTTATTGTTAAATTCTTTGCAGAAAAGGAAGAAGTATGTACAAGACGAAAAGAATAATGCTATGTTTTGGTGACAGGGAATGTTTCTCCTCTTCTGTAGCAATCCCCCTTTTACATCAACAATACAACTTGGTGCTAAAGAAAGCTTAAAAGGAGCCAAAAACACTCTTTCTTAGAAAGATATCCTGGATTTTCAGAATTAAATTAAACTTTTTAAGATTTTATTTGCCATTTGGGGGGGGTGTGGGGAGGGGGAAGCTCCAGAGATTCAGCTCACTCAGTCAGGCTTTGTGTTTTATTGTCTCCTCCCCAACATTATAGGGTATGATGCCTGATGTGGTAACAGATCTGCTCATATAGACCACTTTTCTTTAGACTTCTGCCTGCCTAATATTTTAAGTAGAACTCAGATTTTGTAATTATGAGAATTACTAGTTTTAGACTTATTTAAGAGATCATATAGAAATTTCATGAACAAGCTGGGTTAAAAATGAGTCACTAGAAACTAGCAATGGAGTAGTTTTTGTACCATTCTTACTGTATTTCTTTCTCACAGTTACCAAAGAATAGAAGTCCTTGCAAAAACTTCAGTTGCCTCTTGACCTGTTAAGCCAAATCACATTCCTATCCAAACAATCCTTGTATGCTATATCAGTTTTGGGCCATAGCAGTTCTGATTTATTTTTAGCAGGTAATTTGGGGCAAGAACTACTCTCATTGCTGCTCTTGCTCTGTCTTGCAAGACTGCCAACCTTGCGATTTACGCTGTGCAGAGTCAGCTCAAGCACTGCAGGTCCTCTAAGTGTCAACAACAGAACGTTGCCCTAGTTGTCAGACTACAGGAAAAGATGTGAGACCAAGCCAAAAGAATCTAGTGGCTTCAATGACCATCCCACATCATAAAAGCTCAAACAACTCAAAACAACTGTGTAATGAAATGCGGCTGTTTAACATTTTTCAGCCAATTGGCTGACAGCACTTACAAAAGCACCCCCAACTGCAGTCGACAGACACTGACTGTACACAGAGATAACCAATTGGCAAAGACCTTTTCCACAAAGCCCCCTTCTGTCTTCTGCTGCTCCCCCCGACATGCTTCCTACCAATGGACTCACTCTTTCACTCTCAACGCTTTATAAATGCACCAGAGGCTAAGATGTCCCACAGCATCACTGTAACAGTTTCAGCCAGAAAGCTTACAACCCAGGTTAAGAGATTAAAGGAACAAAAACACAGAGAACACTTTAAAAGCTGACACTGTGACCTGAAGGATTCAAAAGCATGGAGAAAACCTACATCCCAAGATCAACATTTCAGAGGCAGAGCTCTAAATATTCATAAGCCACGAGATTTTTATTAAGACTTATCTGCTCATGCAAGACAACAGAGCTAACCCAGTCAGGTAGATAGCTTTCACAATAAAGCATTCTGAAGAGACAACCGGATTATAACATTTAACCCTAAAAGTTTTATTTCATAGACATTTATATAGAGATGGACTCTATATCAAAAAGTGCAGATTTTTAAAAATTTCCTCTGCAATTTGGGAGGATGGCAAAGCATGCCTGATTTGTATATTACAGCACAAGCATCTGTCCTACTGATGATATTCTAGGGAAGCACATTAGCATAAAATTTAACGATGTCAAATAAGTGGATGTGAAATAGGGACTGCGTAAAGACACTATTTCCAAGGCTGACAGAAACATCACTGTTTAGAAATGCAAATGAAACCATTATGTTCAATAATTATATGAAAATATGAACAGTTCAGCATGTTTTCCAGCCCTGATGGCGGTTAATGGGATGTACGCTTATGTAAATAACTACTATTAAAGCTAATGCTGAAAAAAACTAATAAATTCATACTAAAGCAACTGATTTAGTATGCTTTTAAACCCCAGCAGTGCTCACTTATTAGAAAAGAGTGCGTTATTATGTTTAGAACTCATTACTGCTACGAGTCACTGCAACTCCATCAATTACCATGCATTAATGAAAATGGGACACATACAAAAAAAAATTATTGCCTCTCAGCAGTTTTCTTTAAAGACAAAATCTAAGGGTATTACCACTATGGGGCCTTCTAGGGAACATATCCACATGATAATCTTTATTGCTAAAACCATACTCAAAACATTGTCACCCTAGGGCATTTTGTTGGGAAGACCAAAGAACCTTTCTGCAAAATTCTTAATATTTTACAAGACTGACCATTCCAACATCAATGAGAGAATTTTAATATTTGAATTACATTTGTAAGACCTTTACTGAATGTATTTTTAACACATGGCTCAGGTCCTTCTTTCAGAGGGAGTCTAAGAAATAAAAATATATGGTGGCAATTTTAACAGTGTGAACAATAGATGGCTTCATTCCAAGACACTGTCTGTTTTAATAGATAAATCCCACTCGGTTCTACATTATGTCTAAGTGAATGATGTGCAGCCACAAGATTGGATTTTTAAGAATAAACCACCTTACACTTCACTCTTGGCAACAAGCTGGACTTTCTTACAATATGTTAAATATTTAACATAAGATAATAAGGAACTGGAAAATTCTCACTCTCTAAAATTTTGGCTTAGCTGGAGCCAAGCAGTAAAGAAATGCTGACAGAGAGAATTCAAGAACAGAAATTTCTTTGCCTTCACTCTCCTGCCAACTATAGTATTTTATTCTCTTCCTCTAAATGTAATTTAACTGACCCTTCATCTTTTTCTAGTAGATAGGAAAACAAAACCTTTCAGAAATGATTAAAAGTAAAATACAGTTGCTAGACCTCAGACATACTCTCGCTATGTGTTTACTTAAAAATTGTAGCTCTCCCATGAATTCAATAGTTTATGGATTAGAGAAACTTTTATTGTATTTAGATCTATCACAAGGTGATGCAGAGTGCCAGATTAGGCCGCTTCACTGGTAAAGTGTGAGTTGCTCTTGGGAATCAAGAACACTGGCTTAGCAACTCATTCACATAACAGATATTACTGACTCCAAGAGTAGCAGCCTGCATTTCAATCTAAGTATGCAATAGGACACAAGACAGAAGCTAGGTCTGAGGGAAATACATAATAAGTATATTCTAAAGTGCTATGAATAACCAACATCCACTCACAATTTTATAAACAAGAACAAGACAACTGAGGAAAAGCAGAAAACTTCAAGAAATAAAAAGGATGTTCTCATAGACCGGTCCGAAAATCAAGGATGAATATGTATTCCTCCCTAGGATTAAGAACAAGACAAGGATGTTCTCTCAGTCATACGTACTTAACATGAAGCTGGAGTGCTGCGACAGGAAAAAGAAGTGGAAGACAGAAAAAAAAGCCAATTGTTTTTATTTGCAGATTGACATGGTTTCATATATAAAACTACTAGAATAATAACAATTTACAGAGGTTAAAAACTATACAACAAATATGTAGAAACCAACTATATTTCTAAATTTAACAATAAAGACATTAAAGCAAAGTTTAGAACAACCTTTAAAACAGAGTGACTGTGCTACAATGTACACATGAAGGCTGAATCCTAGAACACCAAGATAGAAGAGATGTGGTTCCCTAATTTACATAGTTATCATTCTGGAATGCCAGTACCAGATTGTCTTCTACAGGAAATGAACACACCTGGGTTTGATTACTGCTACTGCATGCTTGTTATGCTCAATGAAGCCAAACCCTGACAGAGCCACGCAACCTCACAATGGAGGTTCAAGTCCAAGCATGGCATTTTGAAGCTCCTTGCATCTTTCAACATGAGACTTCTTTGTGCTTCATTGGATAAGTCTGTGATGCTGAGACTCCTAGCCAACTTCTCTTGCCAATAGCTTGGGAGGCCTGCCTTTCCTGCAGGGAATGAGGAGCAGTGGACCTGCTGGGTGGGCTGGATTGGTGGAGGAAGGGAGGACTGCAGCCAAGATGGACTCTGAAAATTTGTATCATCTCCACAAAAATTAGAAAGCAAGATTTTTGTTGTTGGTTTTTTGCTTGTTTGTTTTGTTTTTGGATGAGAATTTTAAAGAAAGACTTCAAATGGAAAAGAACATCCACAAAAGAGAATATTTGCAGGACATTATTAAATCTACTATCACATCATTTTATGTTATGAACTTTCTTGAAAATATATTACAAATAAAACTTTTATAGAGTTTAACCATATACTGGGAAATTTTATATTATTTCAGTTGACAGTCTTATTTTTGATAAATTATTCAGAAATTGTTGACACATGATATACAAAAATTTTAAAATTTACAAAGGGTGCTTTATCCAAAATCATAAAGCTAGATGTAAAGCATACAACAGGTCCTCTTTCTAGAGGGCCAGTCCTTTCTGTTATATTATACAGTAGGATTAATCACGTCTGAGATATCCCATCCCTAATTTAATAAGTTTACAAACAATATTCTTTACATTATTTTATTTAATGAGGAAAAAGTCACTTTAGCAACATGTTGAACTAGTTTTCTGCCACTTCAAGTTATGACATGATGTTATCGACTATCCTAAGCTCTGCAATTCCTCTAAGTGAATATGTATGCCACCATACTAAAATCTCCTCTTTAGGCGTAAACCAGTCTTCCGGTCCTTTCAGCCTGGCAGACTGATGCCTTGGAGCTTTTCATGAGAGACAGGTAAACATGTGAAAACGGTTTTTTCTGCACTTAAACTAATGACGATTCTCTCTCGTCACCATGTCATAGATTCCGGTTACTTCCTGTCTCTCTGGCATATAAGCTTCTTGAGAGGGAAATTTGTATTTCCAGTCTCAGTTTCAGCAGTGTTTTTGTTCTTTCTTTTTTCTTCCTTCCTTTCTTTCTCTCTTCTCTCTCTCTCTCTCTCTCTCTCTCTCTCTCTCTCTCTCTCTCTCTCTCTCTCTCTCTCTCTCTCTTTCTCCTCTCTCTCTCCCCCTCCTTCTCTCCCTTCCTCCCTTTTTTTTCTTTAATGAACTATTCTTTAAATTCTGGAGATTCACCAGGCAACAATAGCTAGTGACTTTTCTGAGACTGACAGACAGGGCTCTTTCTCTCCTTAGCTCTGCACACGCCTAAGGATCCAGGAGCAACAAGGAGCTCAGTATCCAGGACTTCTACAGACTGAGGAGTGCCACGTCAGCTCCAAAGCCTTCCAAGCGGGAGAGTCCCCTTGAAGCGCTCACCTCAGGTTTCAGACCAACCATGTACAGCTGATAAACTGTGCAAACAGGCTAAAGTATGAAAAACCTCTGAAAATTATCTGGCCCCAAACAATCCTAATAATATTACTATCAACATGTATTACAAAAAGATAAAAAATGGGAGAAGAGGCATGACAATCTAATCATCTTATCTGTAGTGAGACCTAGTTCACATATTCTGTTAATTCATTATCACTACATGGCTATGCATACTATAACTATATTTAGACTTATGCAAACTTAAAGATCCCTTAAATGCCAAATCTTGGGTATAAGTTTTAAAAAATAAAAGCCTGTGAAAGTCTGTAGCTGAAGTGAAAGTGCTAGCATCTATATTGTGAAGGCCATTTAAAGATTAATATGTAAAGAAAAAGTTATTCTTGATTAATAACACAGTCATTCATTATATTCTTCAAATCTAAAAATCATTACAAACTGTGCTAATTCAAACGGGCTTAGATGAAGAACTATTTCAGAATAGTCCTTTTCAGATGATAGGCAGCATTAAAGGATATTTATATATGCAAGAACTGATTAAATTTTTCTAGGTAATTTTATATGGCCCTATATAGATTTGATACAACATACTCAGAACTATCACTATAAAGAAGTATAGAAATATGTATAAAATATATAGCATATAATAAACACATACTAAGTTTGGTTTCAAGTTCACTTTACTGCATTTGTATGTGGACATATATCAAAAAGAAATGGTCATGTTAGCCAAGAGTACCATCTAAACTCTATAGCTATAGTCCCAATGAGAACTATTTGAATTTCAGTTTCCCTCACTGTAAATCAATAAACTGGTCTCTGGAGTTGAGTGCTAAGGACTCATATCTGGAGTTTCTCAACCATTACAAGACAGAAAAAAACCAACCGTAGAAAAGGAAAATATTGTTTTATTATAAAATGAGTATGCCACAGATATTAAAATGATCCCTGACTGCTGGTCTGTATACTGGGGCACAACTGGCAGGGAATCATTAGCCTGGCCAGCGAGCCGGAACAAAAGGTCTTGCTGGGCTCAGACAAGTCCAGAAAGACCAGAGTGTTACAGCTCTCCAAGGGGAAAGCATGACACAGCAGGCAACTAGGAGCCAGAGCTGCACCCACTGAGCATGGAGTGGCTACTGTCAAGCCAGTACACCCAGCTCCTTGGGCCAGGGTTAGGTTCAACAACAAATGTTCAGGAGAGAAAATTCTTCCCTGGAGTGTTACAGCTCAATAAGACCCTCAGACGCGTTGGTTAAATTAACTCGTGTACTTTATTCCTTGTGGACAAAACACTTTTGGAGTGATGTGGGATCTAGGGCTAAATCTTCCCATTGGCTCAATCCGAGATGTTAGGGGTCCTCTATTTGCATGGGGAAGGACTTCAGGTATTGTCTAGGCATGACTGATCATCATGGTCCTCCTAGTGGTGTGTTATGGTCATGTACTCCAGGACAGGAATCTGGTCCAGAAATGATTCAAACTCCTGATGTTTTCAATTACGAGATTTATCAAGTTTCTGAACTTGCTATAACCTTATCAGTTCTTCAGACTGGTGGCACAGTCCACCGTCCCACACCAGTCAGTAAGTCAGAGAAATCCCTAAAAGCAAACCTAGAATAAGTTATATCCAAATTTGTGTTACTACCTAGCCAGGGCAGTAAAGATACAGAATATGATAGACAATGACACCTGGAAGCAAAATAAAGTTTAGAAGTGCAACTTTTTAACAAATATATCAAATGGCTCTTTCACCTTATACTGAAGAAAAGTAGCAGAGAATGGGGCATCATTTAACACCATCCGACTTCATTCCTCCTTTCATGGCCAAGGCCTAAAGCTGAGGAAGCTTAAGCAACAATTGACTTGCTCACAGTTCTGGACCAGACATTTCAGACATTTCAGGTTTCTCATGAGCTGTCTTTACAAGTAGCCTTCTGATTGTGTTCTCTATATTTGTGGGAAGGCAAACACAGGAATCTTAGCTCTATAGGATCAGGACACACCCATCATTGTGACCTCATTTAATCTTAAAGTCTCCTAGAAACCCTATCTTCAGCTACAATCACACCGAAAATGAAAGCCTCAATGTACAAATTTGGTATGGACACAATTTAGTCTACAACAAATGCTACAATTACAAATAAGTGGCTGAGCAGCCTGCTATCCCAAGACCTCTCTTCCTGCCTTTATTAGACCTGCAGATCCTGAGCCATACAGATTAGCTTCTCTTCCCTCACCCATCTTCCCCACTTGCTGAGTCTGTTGGGTCATGCCAAAGTGCTCTGAGCAGCCTGCTGACCCTGGGGGACCTCCATTTTCCTGGCACTTCTTTGCCCACCTTCATCATACCTGAGGCTCCTGAACCATACAGACCTGTGGGTACTGAACCATACAGAACTGCAGGTTGGGGAATATAAAGCCCAAGGATACCCACTACAGGCCTGCCACAACAGGGCCATCAAGGTTCACCCCACATCCCAATACCTACTGTAACAAGAATATCCAGGGACCAAAATCATCCAGATGGCTAAAGGCCCTTGAAAGAACACTATCAACTAAAGCCAGAATATTATGACACCATCAGAGCACAGCTACCTCTGGATAGCTACAGCAAACCCTGGATATCTGAGTCAGAACCTAAGCATAAGAAAATGACCTTAAATTCAATCTTTTATAAGATTATATTATAAGGGCAAAGGCCTTTAAAGGAAAAATTGAAAAAAAAAATCCCTTTAAAAAACCAGGAAAATACAATCAAGCAGGTAGAGGTCTTTAAAGAGAAAACAAATAAATCCCATAAAAACATACAGAAAAATATAGAACAGGTAATGGAAATAAAAAAAAAAACTGTGCAAGACCTGAAAGTGGAAAGAGAAGCAATAAAGAAAACACAAACTGAGGAAATCCTGGAGATGGAAAACTTAGGGAAGAGAACAGGAACAACAGATGCAAACATTACCAACAGAATACAGGAGATAGAAGAACCTCAGGGGAAAAAGATTCAATAGAAGAAATTGATACATGAGTCAAAGAAATGTTAAATCTAAAATATTCCTGACACAAACATCCAGGAGACCTGGGATACCATGAAAAGATCTAATCTAAGAAAAATAAGGACAGAAGAAGGTGATGAGTCCCAGTTACAAAGCCCAGAAAATATTCTCAACAAAATCATAGAAAAAAACTTTCTCAACTTAAAGAGATGCCTATAAACATACAAGAAGCTTAAGAACAACAATTAGACTAGACTAAAAAAGGAAATTCTGCCATCACACAATAATCAAAACACAAAATCCACAGAACAAAGAAAGAATATTAAAAGCAACAAGGAAAAAAAAGGCTAGGTGACATTAAAAAGGCAGACCTATCAGAATTATACCTAACTTCTCAACAGAGACTTCTAAAATCTAGAAGGGCCTGGACAGATATCTTGCATCCTCTAAAAAACCACAGGTGCCAACCTTGACTCTCAATCCAGCAAAACTCTCAATTACCATAGATGGAGAAAACAAGTTATTTCAAGACAAAACCAAATCCAAACAATATCTATTCACAAATCCAGCCCTACAGAAAATACCTGAAGGAAAACTCCAACCCAAGAAGGATAACTACATCTAAGAAAACACAGGAAATAAGTAATTCCATACCAGCAAAAACAAAACGAGGGAAGCACACCACAAAATTTAACCTGTCTACAATAAATGCAAGGATGGTGGATGGAGCAGAGCCTGAGGGAATGGCCAACCAATAACTGACTCAACTTGAGATCCAGTCCATGGGTAAGCACCAATCCCTGACACTATTACTGATACTGTTATGACTACAGACAGGAGCCTGTCCTCTGAGAGGCTCCACCCAGCAGCTGACTCAGACAGATGCAGAAATCCACAGTCAAACAGTAAATGGAGCTTGGGGACTCTTATGGAAGAACAGGAGGAAAGATTGTGGGCTTCGAAGGGGATAGAAACTCCACAGGAAGTCCAACAGAGACAACTAACCTGGGCCCCTGGGGCTCTCAGAGTCTGCATCACCAACCAAAAAATATGCGTGCTGCACCTAGGCCTCCCAGTACATATGTAGCAGATGTGCAGCTTTGTCTTCGTGTGGGTCCCAAACAACTGGAGCAGGAGCTATCCCAAAAGCTGTTGCCTGTCCATGGAGTATGTTCTAGCTGGATGCCCTGTCTGGCCTCAGTGGAAGAAAAAGTGCCTAGCCTCACAGAGTCTTGAAGTGCCCAGATAGAGGGATATCTGGGGAGCCCCAACCTGTTCAGAGAAGAAGGGGAGATGATTGTAGGAGGGGGTGACCAGGAGGGGGACAGTGAGTGGGATGTAGAGTGAATAAGTAAAAAATTAAATTAAATAAAAAAAAAAAGGACACCAAATGAGTCTATTTCCTATTTACCTCCAACCTTGAGGAACGATCATGCTTTACATGTTGGTCCTACTATGTTCAGATCTTAACTTGTCTTTAATGTATCATAATACCAACCACTTGCACAGGAACTGTGTGATAGATTTCTCTATATGTGAGATACAAATGTATGTATTCCCTGTTTTGACACAAACAATGAACATGTTTAATTGCCATGTTAAAAAAACAACAACAAAACAAAAACAAAAACAAATGGTAAGTGAACTTCCTAAGCCAGAACAGAGGGGGAAAGGCTGAAAATAAAACAACCCAGAAACCATTCCTCCAAATAAATAGCTTCCCCTTCCTCTCGAAATTCTCTGCTCCTTCATGTTTTCACCCCTGCTAAGGCATACAGCTGGTGCAAACTATTCTTCCTAACATGCCACTGTCATGCCCATTTGTTCCATGATTTCTTTAAAGTCATACTGGTACAAAAAATACAAAGGTTAAAAGCCATGATCTGCTTCCAAGGTTCCAACTTAGCAGCACGGTTTAGGGAATAAAGGAGTTTGCTGTCACACCTGCCAAGTAAATTCCCTGAGGCCACATAATGGAAGAGTTCTGATCCTGCAAATTGTTCTCAGACTTCCACATGTGTGCCATAGTATGCACACATATGTACATACACAGGAACACAGGAAAAAATAAAAAATTTTTTAAAGGTGAAGCAAGATGAGATCAGGTGTGTTCAGGGTGGTATGATAGAAAATTCTGACCGAGAATTGTTCCTATCTAAAAGAACTTCAGGACAAAATGGAGACAAGACTGAAGGAAAGGAGGTCCAGTGACTGACTGACTGCCTCAAATTGGGATCCAGTTCAAGGGGAGGCTCCCAGGCCTGACACTATTACTGATGCTATAGTGTGTTTACAGATATGAGCCTAGCGTGGCAGCCCTCTGAGAAGCCCACCAAGATATTGACTGAGACAGATGAAGATACTTTCATCCAACCACTTGAAGAGAAAGGCTGGAAGAACAGGAAGAGGACGGTGACCTCATAGGAAGACCTGCATTCTGAACTAACCTGGACCCCTGAGATCTCTCAGCCACTGAGCCACCAACAAGGCAGCATAAAGGAGGTAGTCCTCTCCCTCCCCACTCCACCCCACATATACAGCAGAGGACTTCTGGGTCTGGCCTCAGTGGGAGAAGATACCCCTAACCCTTGAGGCCCCAGGGAATGGGGAGATCTGGCATCAGTGGGGAGGTGGGGGGTGTGACATCCCTTTGGAGACAGGGTAGAGAAGAAATGGGAGGAGGAACTGTGAAGGGGTGGGGGACAGGGAGTGGGGCAATGGCTGCACTGTAAAAAAAATAAGTTTTAAAAAGTGAAGCAAAAACCATTCCAAGTGTACCACAGCTGTCTAAAGAATAAGAAGACAAATTCAGGCAGATAGCACCAATATACATTTGCTCAGATCCAAATACTGTAAATACAATTTATTGAGGATGATGTTTTAAAAAAAGTTGGCTTGAAAATAAAAGAAATAAAAGAAAACAGTAAAAACTGAGGAAAATCAGTCCTAGTGAAAATGTCATAGGAAGCACATAAGGGCCACCAAAAGGAAGGCCATACGTCATGTGACACTAGTAATCAGAACCCATATGTAGCTAGGCCAAATAATCAATAGGCTGAGGTAGTCAAAGACTGCCTGGATTAGAGCTGAGCATAAAGCCTGTTCTGGGAGAGCTTAGCTAGACACTGTCTCGACATAGTTTTTAAAATGAGCTGTGGATACCGCTTCAGTGGTCCAGCGCTTGTCCAGTGCATTTGAGGCTCTGAGTTCAATCTCTACTACTGAAAAAGATCCATTGGATCTTTTAAACCATATTAAGCTACAGAAAGGTATCAAAAGACAAGTGATGTAATAGAAGTAGATTTTATGAAAGGTTAATATGCCAACAGTGTTGGAACTGTCTAAAGAACAGTTAAGACCATAGAGACATACACAAGAATGCTATAATCCTACAGAGACAATGGCTCCAAATATGTCAGGAGGGGATGGGAAGAACTGGAGAGAAGCCAAAACACAAGAATCTGTACAACCTGATTTCCCTCTGTACTCTAAACATAAACATGAGTTAAAAATGCTTCAGATACACAGCACTATAGATACATATTATCTATTTTTATAATGTTATGTTCAGTATAAAGCAGTTGGTATGACAGAGGGTTACAGTTCTTGTGCCCACCAGTGCTGAAGAGAGTGGGCACTAGGGTAGAGTGTACTTCTGCCTCTTCCACAAGTTATTCCAGTTATTTCTCCAGGCCAGGAGCATAACAGCATCTGCTTCCCTAACTCCTCAGGTTGTCACAAAGATGACAAAGTATGAGAAAGTGCTCTGTTCATGAGAGGAATATAAAAAAGTAATGTGTTTTACTGATAGAAGTACTAAAAAGAACAGAAGCTAACACGGTGTTATCTTGATGCTTTAAAACCATGAAGCCTGTTACATCATTGCTTCCTATGTGAATACATTCTATCCAGGTAGACAGTATTCTATCTAGACTATTGGCATCCTCAGTATTCATGTGCTTTTAAAAGTGTTCCTATCACCTTCAAGATTCTCACCGCAGCTCTATTTGCATTTAATTTTTTCTAAGCTGTGATGGGATTAAATGTACAGATACAAAGCAATGGATTTATTACCCATATGGCAGCGTCAAGAACTCTCTCATAAGAAAAGTACACACATAGGTGAACAGGGTAGTTGAGAAGTACATTTTTATTACTTCCTGGATCAGTTCCAGAAAAAAAAAAAAGAAACAACTGTACAGGTAGCTATGTTCTAACATAGTATGAAGTATGCCAGATAAATTAATATAATTATTTTATTTTATAAGTACTTGATATCAATTTCCTTTGCTCTGTAGTTAGCATTTGTAGCTAAATAATTTAAAAAAAATAGTCTTATTTATCTATTTGTGTTGGGGACTGAATATAGGACCTTGTATGAAATAGGTAAGTATTCTGTCTACTGAACTACCAGATTAGCCCAAGAAGTAATCTTCCATATGTTCCAATGGCTAAGAGAACAACAAAAGTAACCAGCCAGTAACAATCAGTTTTTCTCCTGAAGTGGGATTGTCTCCTCACAACACTAATAGGAAGAATAATTCTGTCTGTTAATTCTGAGTTACAGTGACTTTCCATGACAGTTATACAATAACATTATGGCCCCAAACTTAATAGATTGACACAGCATCATGCAGCAACCAAAATGGCCTCAAGCAACACAGTCCCTACATCAATTTCTTTACATTGCAAAAGCCTTTATAAAGATTAATTAATTAATTAATTAATTAATTTGTGTTTGAATGTGATGGAGGCAGGGCCCCATGGAGGCCAGAAAAGGGAGTGGGCACTTGTAGCTGTTCAAATAAGTAAAAATAGGTGATAGTGAGTCCTCAGCTATGTGCCGACAACTCCCATACTCAGCTCAGGGCTCACAGTGGAGGAGGGGCTGGGCAAATGTAAGAGCAGAAGGATGACTGGAAATGTTCTAAAATGTCATTCCTTGGGCCTGACGTGGCTACTGTACAGATGAATTCATAGTAGCAGGAGTTACCCCCACAAAACCTGCATAAGTGAAAGTCAGTTAAAAATCTTCACAGAGGAGGAAGAAGTCTACCATGGAGATGGGAGGAGCTCCCAAGGTCCTGCTCTTGGGGTTACTGCAGCTGAAGGCTGCTGGGCAAGAGTTAGAGGCTTGTCTTTAGAGGATGACCAGTGGGGTCTACGTCTCAGTGGACGACCACACACCCATGGGCCACACTAAACAGAATCAGCATCTCTCTCTCTCTCTCTCTCTCTCTCTCTCTCTCACACACACACACACACACACACACACACACACACACACACACACACACACTCTCACACAGACACATGCAGGCACGCACAGCATAAAGTTGGAAGCAAGATATATCCTGAGGGAGCATGGGGGAAATTGAAGGGAATGAGGAAGAGGTTATGAACAAAATAAATTTTATATTTATTCTCTTAACATTTCATACATACATATGAAATGTATATACATAAGAGAATAATACATATACATATATATTTCATATGTATATATGAAATGTTAAGAGAATACTATTTCTAAAAATGGAAGGGAAGTACTTGGTTTCTGATGCAGCAATACAACATAAGCCCAAACAGACAACACACTCTCCTCAAACAAAAACATTAACAACAAAATCTTCTTGGTTTTCTTCAGTGAGGAACCAACAGATACCAGTTAAGCTCCCCTCTCCACAGAGCTTAGAAGCAGACTAAGAACTTGTGTAATAGACTAAAAACCACCCAACCCCGGTGAAGAAAGGCAGAGGAATGGAAAACAAAGTGACCAATCATCCCCTCCTGCATGCTCTCAGTACAGCTCACAAGAGATGTGCCTACTATAGAGCACGGTTACTCTTTACAGACATGATTAAATAAAATACTTCATATTCTAACAAGCCTGCAAAGGAGGCATCATTAGATACAAAGGAAGACTCATACGTTCAGTAACTTTTCAGGGTAGAGATATGGCTTAGTGGTACAGCATCTGCTGAGGTTCTGAACTCAATCTCCAATTTTATAAGCAGTGGGGGACAGGTGCTGGGGAAATGGCTCAGTGGGTAAAGTGTTTGCTGAGCTGGCATTACAACCTGATTTCAAATCTCCAGCATGCTTGTCAATGGCATGTACTACAATCCCATTAGTGGGTAGGTGGGGATAGGCACATTCCTGAGCTCACTGGCCTGGACAAATCTTGTTCAGTGACGGACTGTTCCAAAAAGGAAGGTGGTCAAGGATGAAAGAAAACACCTAACCTCTACCGTGGAGCCTCCACATATACGAGGATATCTGCATGGACAAATGTACCATATGCATGTGTGTACACACACACACACACACACACACACACACACACGGTTGGAGGAGTGATGACAATACCATTCAGTAACTGTCTTTTGTAGTCAATGCAAAACAAGGATGTTTTTACTCTAGCATGCATTGTACTTCAGACCTGTTTCTTCATACTTCAGCAATGTGACCAGATCTCAGACTTCACTTTCCTTCTACAAGTTTACTAATGCCATCAATCTGAGTCATTCTCTAGAAATACGAGTTCAAATATTAATTAACTTTTCTAAAAAATACATCTATTACAAGTTACAATATTCAAATGCCTACGTTTCAGAATTAGAGTTGTTGGGCAAATTATTCTTTAAGTGTGAGATTCTCTCTCCTTTCACACACAGGCAGACAAAAGTTCCACAAGGTTTAAGAGGCCATGTGGCACTGAAAAGGGCACTTAAGGCATAGTATTCCCTTGTTCAAAGACTGAAAATTATCAAAGATTTTTATGTTTTAATAAACTAGTTTTGTATTTAAAAACTATGACATGCCCTATCCCTATGCAAACATGTAAAATATCTTCCCTTTCCACTAAAAAATTAGTCTATATAGTTAATCAGTTAGTAGACCTTTAAAAAAAAAATTTGTATAACATACCTTAAAAATGTCCCAAACTATAAGTCATTGTTATAGCGTCTCACACAGAAATAAAATTTAAAATGAACTAAGATTATCTGACAAAATGTAGATGAGCCTGAACCATTCGTGTGTGATGGGTAAGTGTGTATCTGTATTAAAATTATATTGTTTTAAATTACAAGCTCATTTTATGTTTTGAAGTTTTATAGAGTTTTATGTACTGTAAAATCATCTGTATTAACCTCTGACAGGTTTATTCTTTTAAGGAGATTTGTACCTGTACAATATACTTGTAACAAAAGTCCTGAGTATTATTGTTTGTATCATATCTTTCTCCCTTTTGACAATAAACTTCTATAAACATGACCTATCATTTGTAATTTAAAATGTCTTAAAGGGATTATTAAATCAACTCGTCCATCTTAAATTGTTGCAACATCAGCATTTACTTCCATCCCTCATTCTTAATTCAAAATCAATTCTTAGACCAACTCCCTGCTTACTGTGTATGAAACAGAAGCAAGTCTCATGTATGACCTCATGACCTCATATATGTCCTCTTCCTCTGCAGAGGGAAAGATAATATTTTAGGCTAAGTGAATCCAAAGGTCTTTGTTGCAACTACTTATGGAACCCAGAGCACAAAAGTCACCAAAGACAATGCATAAAAGACACAGCTAGAAGTAATGTCTTGAGCTAAGTCTTGGGAAAACCACTAAATATTGTACTACTACAAGGCACCTGGGCTATCTTAACACTTTGCTTTCCAGAAGAAACCATTCATGGGCATGAGTTTATACTTCAGCACTGAAAAAAACTTGCCATTCTGTACAGAGTACTATGTCACTATTGCCTACTAAAATTATATGTGACCTTCTCCTGGGAAGCTACCAAAGTTTCTAAGTATAATACTATATAAACATGGACGACTTAATAATGTTCTAGTACCTATCTCTTTTACCCTCTTTCCTTAACTTACCCTGATGTCATTATGCTGTACACCATTTTGTCCCAGGAAGATCAAAATGTCAACACTTTCTCTTCAGATAAAAGTAAGTTCTACATTCCCTGGTTTTGTACCAGAGTTGAAGCCTAACTTCAGTCTCCTCTCTCACTGCTTGCTGACTCTCTAAGCCAGACAAGCTGCACACCTACCTTTTCAGCCTCTCTGCTGACAGCAAAGCCACAAACTATCATACAGACTATCAGGTAAGGAAAGGACAGCATACATAGATAAAGGATTTTTATCTTTTTCTTTTTAAATGTAGAGGACTTACAGTTGCCGAGACCTCTGGTCCATTTTCTTCCTACCCTAATTAAAATGTGTTCCTTTGATCTGAAGTAGCCATTAGAAGCTAGAACTGTAAAGTGGCTAACACTAATAACTTTAAACTCCCAAATCATGACAGAGGTCATTTCTTTCCAGTTCTTATGTGAAAAACAGACCTTTTAAATAAAATTTTCATTTGATTTCTAAACTACTATTTTTGTAATGTACTAGCTAGCCAAAGTGTATTGTGAATTTTCAGTAAATAGTATTTCTCTGACTTGGAAAGCAAAACAGCAGAAGATGGTCTCTGACCTGAGGGCTGACATTCTCAGAACAATGAAGCCAAAACAAGCCAGAAGAGGGCCAAGATGATTATCCAGACACTATAGTGGAGGGACAGAGAGTCAGAGGGAGAGAGTCAGATAGAAAGAGGCAGAGACAGACAAAGACACAGAGAAAAAGACACAAAGAAAGAGAGAAACAGAATCAGAATCAGAGAGAGGGAGAGAACCGAAAGAAGCTATTTTTTTACTATTGTGATGTTAATAATCCTATTGTCTGCAATGAAAAGTAAAATTTCAAACTGTATTAATTTTCTATTTGAAAAATAGAAGTTCAGAACTCATTTTTTAAAGTTACAGTTTTGAGATTTTTAAGCTAGTTAATTTATCATTATGATCAGATTTTTCTAATTTTTTGAAAAAAATACATGATTATTTTCAATGCAAGACCATATCTATTACTTGTGGGATCTTTGAAATATTAACCATCAAGTTAAGTAATGTACCAGCAATAAGGACAATGGTTCTTTCAAACATTTACACACTAGTTTTGCTGACAGATCCATCCTACTCTGTTTAGCTGGTTCTCTGTTCCATTCATGTCATTATGTAATTCTACTTACCTAAAACAAAGTCCATAAATATGGTTATTTTTTAATTCATATGTCCTTCTAAGTAAAAACTTTTACATTTAAATATGTTTCTATAGGGGCCACAGAAATGACTTAGTAGTTAGAAGCATGGAAAAACTCTGGTAATTAAGGTCCAAGTCCACCATGATTTGGATAGCCTCTGGGACAAGCTCAATATGGAAGACTCCCTACATTGGCAGGGTTTCTCCTCTGACCTTGTCTGGGGAATTCGAAGCCCTCCTATACCTCTTCTGGAGGAATGTCACATAGTATCAATTAGATTATAAGATCAATTTCCTTTCTCCTGATAAGAACCTGTTTAGCTAGCACCTGAGATTCCTAATGGGCTTCCACATGCTAATTAGGCATTGGTACCTTAAGCCCTCAGCCAGTGCCCTTTGCCCATCCTAGATGTTCTTTCCCTCAGTCTTCCAAAACTTTGTAAGCCTTGAATCACCCTAAGTAGGGTTGATCTGCCTCCTGTTAGCTGGTCCAAGTATGACCATTCACAGTGTGTACTCACAGGGCTTCCAACCCTACCCATTTCCCTAGTCTTTTCTGCTCCCACTGCCTTCATCAGCTAGAGCAAGGAGACTCACATACAAGTGCTCACTGCTCTTTCAGACACAGCACCATTTGGGGTGGCTAAAAGACAACTATAACTGTAGCTCCAAGGAAGCCTTTCTCTGTCCTCCATGGGCCCTGCCCTAACACAAAGCCCGGCTGCAGATACACATGATTTAAACAAAAAGTAAACCTTAAAATATGTTTTTACTTTATTTTCATACAAACAATGCACTATGTACCACGCACACATGCACATGCATGTGCAAACACACACACACACACATATACACACCTTTCTAACTCTAAATTGCAAAGCTTTGCTGCTCTATGACATTGTTGGTTTTACACTAATGTAAACATTTATCAACCACAACACTTACATATTCTATAAGCTGATGTTGTAACTTCTCGATTTTTCTCTTTCTTTCTAGTGTTTATAAGAGAGCAGAATACCTTTGAACTGTTTAAGCTTTACCTTGGAAGAAATCTAAATATGAGGAGGTTAAGACTCCATTACAGTAGTGGGGCAGGATTTAATAAGACCCAACATCTTATGGCAATACCCATGTTTCTTGTCATTGGTTTTAGCTGACAAATCAGCATGGTAACAGCAGTAGAGAAGCTAGGTGGCTTATCAAGGACAAAGGAAGCAAGAGCACATGCTACTAAATGTCTTTCTCACTGCCTAGAAATGGTAGCACATGTAGATGCTCTCCCTGTTATAAAGTTATAACAAATATATCTCTGTTTTTTTAAATTTCTTCAGACAAGCGTCAAATCTGCTGGACATAAACGGAAAGAAACTTTCAAAAGGATATCTTCCCTTTCTTTGATGATCAGTTCATTTTGTTCTTCTAACTGCCGGATCTTCTTCTCAAAGGACTCCTGCTCAGTTTTCAGTCGTTCCTCTGTCACCTCCTTTTCTTCACTCACTCTAAAAAGAAATAATCCCCCCAAAATAAAGAAAAAAAATAAAAAGTCCATTAGAATAAAGCCACATGCCTAAAGTTGCAATTCCAAACTATATTTCTACAAAGGCACACAAGATTCTTAGGGAGTTTCTGTGCTTTTCAGTTTAACTCTCTCATAAAACACTTTTCCCCAAATTTGTAACATCTATACTCCAAATCTTAAAAGATATGTACAAGAAAACATTTGGAATCATAGTCCATATTTTTTGTTGAAGCAATGTCAGAGCACGAAGTAACAATAAAAGTGCCCAGCCTCCATGTCACATAGAATACACAGTAGTTCAGTCAACAAAGGATAATCTAGTGAAGGGAGCAGCTGGACTGGCACCAAAAGATGGGAATTCTGTGGAGGAGTACATGCCCAATTTATTGATTCTTGGGAATTTATTAATTCTTGGGAAGGAAAACAGTAGCTTATACATAACAATTTACCACCATCATTAATTATTGACTCTTCATAAACTCTTCTCTTACTTAACATGAAAAGACACTTAGAACTGAATAACATGACTAGCAATGGTGCCAGAAGGAATGAATTCCCCTTGAAATCTTATATTTTACTTTAAATATTATTGCATAGTTTACATTCCTCTATAAGATAATCTTATGCTTTAATATCAAGAGCCCTTTGTGGTAGTTTGAATAAGAATGGCCGCCACAGGCTTATATATTTGAATGGTTAGTCATCAGAGAATGATACTATCTAAGAAAGATTAGGAGGTGTGGCCTTACTGGAATAAGTGCATCACTGGGGGTGGGATTGAGGTTAAGTGCCTCTCTCATCCTATGGATCAGGATGTAGCTCTCAGCTCTGCTCCACTGGCATGTGTGCTGGCATGCAATAATGATGATAATGGACTAAACTTCTGAAACTGTAGGCAAGCTCCCAATTAAATGTTTTCTCTTCTAAGAGTTTCCTTGGGGAAACAGAGGAAGAGTGGATCTGGGGGACAGGGAGAACTGGGAGGAGTAGAGCTACAGAAAACTGTGATTTACTATATATAAAGAACAAAAATTAAAATTAAAAAACAAAATTAAAAAAAGATTTAGAAAAACTTTAACAAAAACAATCCACAGAGCCGGGAGGTGGTGGCTCACGCCTTTAATCCCAGCACTTGGGAGGCAGAGACAGGCGAATTTCTGAGTTCGAGGCCGGCCTGGTCTACAGAGTGAGTTCCAGGACAGCCAAGGCTCCACAGAGAAACCCTGTCTTGAACCACGACCACCCCCAAAAAAAAAAAACAATCCACAGAACTCAAGTAGGTTAACAAGCCAAAGGGCCCAAGTGAGGATGCCTCAGTCCCACTTGGGAGGGAGAAGAAAGCTATCAAAGTGAGAGGGAGTCGGGGAGGGTGGGGAGAGGTAGGGAGGGACCTGGGTGGGAGAGAGGACAGAGACTGGGAAAAGGGAACATGATCAGGTATTTGGCAAGATCAGGAGTGAAGCCCTGAGGACCAGCAGAAAGAATGGAAACAAACAACCTTGGGAGGTAGGTAGTAGGGGAACCCTCTAGAACATACCAAAGACTGGAAGGTGAGAGACGCTCAGAACCTTAAATAAAATGGCCAATGGTGGGGAGGAGGACCTTTTAGAGTACACCTCCAGTAGAAAGACAGGACATCAACTGGAGGGGTGGGGTTGCCATCCCACAGTCAAAATCACTGCCGCAGAATTATCCCTATTTAAAAGAACTACAAGAACAAAAATGGAAAAGAGGTTGAGGGAAAGGAGATCTAGTGACAGGCCCAAATTGGGATTCAGCTCAAGAGGGAGAACATGGGCCCTGACACTGTTTCTGATGCTGTAGTGTGCTTGCAGACAGGAGCCTAGATAGCATGGTACCCCTCCAAAAGGCCCAAAAAGCAGCTGAAAGAGCCAGATGCAGATAATTATACCCAACCAACAGACAGAAGCTGGGGACTCCTGTGGTTGAATTAAGGAAAGGCTGGAAGAAGGTGAGGAGGAGGGTAACCCCATAGGAAGACCAGCAGTCTCAACTGACCTGGACCCCTGATATCTCTCAGACACTGAGCCACCAATCAGGCAGCATACACTAGCTGATATGAGCTTCCCAGACACATACAGCAGAGGACTGCCTGATTTGGCCTCAGTAAGAGAAGAAGCATGTAACACATGCTCTCGCTCTCGCTCTCAGGCTCTCTTTCTGTCTCTGTCTCTGTCTCTGTCTCTCTTTCCCTCTCTACCTCTGTCTCTGTCTCTCTCTCATTACATATTTTCTTTATTTACATTTCAAAAGATATCTCCTTTCCGGGTTACCCATCTAAAAAATAACCTGTTCCTGCCCCCTCCCTCTGCTCACCAACCCACCCTCTTCTGCTTCCTGGCCCTGGCATTCCCCTACACTGGAGCATAGAACCTTCACAGGACCAAGGGCCTCTCCTCTCATTGATGAACAACTAGGCCATCCTCTGCTACAAATGCTGCTGGAACCATGAGTCCTACCATGTGTACTCTTTGGTTGGTGGTTTAGTCCCTGGGAGCTCTGAGGGTACTAGTTAGTTCATATTGTTGTTCATCCTAAGGGACGGTAAACCCCTTCAGCTCCTTGGGTCCTTTCTCTAGTTCCTTCAGTGAGGACTCTGTGCTCAGTGCAATGGATGGCTGTGAACCTCTACTTCTGTATTAATTAGGTACTGTCAGAGCCTCTCAAGAGACAGCTATATCAGGCTCCTGTCAGCAAGCACTTGCTGGCATCCACAATAGTGTCTGGGTTTGGTGACTAAAAATGGGAAGGATTCCCAGGTGGAGCAGTCTCTGGATTATCCTTCCTTCAGTCTCTGCAACTCCTTCCCTGAGTATTTTGTTCCCCCTTTTAGGAAGGAACAAAGTATCCATACTTTGCTCTTCCTTCTTCTTGAGTTTCTTGTGTTTGGGGATTGAACTTTGGGTATTTAAATCTTCTGGGCTAATATCCACTTATCAGAGAGTGCATACCATGTGTGTTCTTTTGTGACTGGGTTACCTCACTCAGGATGATATTCTCCAGATCCATCCATTTCCCTAAGAATTTCATAAATTCATTGTTTTTAATAGCTGAGTAGTACTCCATTGTGTGGATGTACCACATTTTCTGTATCCATTCCTCTGTTGAGGGACAACTGGGTTGTTTCCAGTTTCTGGCTATTATAAATAAGGCTGCTATGAACATACTGGAGTAGGTGTCCTTAGTACATTTTAGAGCATCTTCTGGATATATGCCCAGGAATGGTCTATCTATGTACAATTTCCTGAGGAACCACCAAATTGATTTCCAGAACGGTTGTACCAGCTTACAATCCCACCAGCAATGAAGGAATGTTCTTTCTCCACCTCACCAGCATCTCCTGTCACCTGAGTTTTTGATTTTAGCCATTCTGACTGGTGTGAGGTAGAATCTCAGGGTTGTTTTGTTTTGCATTTACCTGATGACTAAGGATGGTGAACATTTCTTTAGGTGCTTCTCAGCCATTCGGTATACCTCAGTTGAGAATTCTTTGTTTAGCTCTGTACCTCATTTTTTAAATAGGGTTATTTGGCTCTCTGAGTCTAACTTCATGAGTTCTTTGAATATATTGGATATTAGCCCTCTATTGGATATAGGGCTGGTGAAGATATTTTCCCAATCTGTTGGTTACCATTTTGTCCTATTGACAGTATCCTTTGCCTTACAGAACCTTTACAATCTTATGAGGTCCCATTTATAAATTCCTGATCTTAGAGCATTAGCTATTGGTGTTCTGTTCAGAAAATTTTCCCCTATGCCCATGAGCTCAAGGCTCTTCCCCACTTTCTTTTCTATTAGTTTCAGTGTATCTGGTTTTATGTGGAGGTCCTTGATCCACTCAGACTTGAGCTTTGTACAAGAAGAAAGGAATGGACCGATTTGCATTCTTCTACATGCTAACCACCAATTGAGCAAGCACCATTTGTTGAAAATGCTGTTTTTTTCCCCACTGGATGATTTTAGCTCCTTTGTCAAAAATCAAGTGACCATAGGTGCGTGGGTTCATTTCTGAGTCTTCAATTCTATTCCATTGATGCATGTGCCTGTCACTATACCAATACCATGCAGTTTTATTACAATTGTTCTTTAATAAACCTTGAGGTCAGGGATGGTGATTCCACCAGAGGTTCTTACTGTTGAGAATAGTTTTCACTATACTAGGTTTATTGTTATTCAAGATGAATTTGCAAAATGCTCTTTCCAAGTCTGTGAAGAATTGAGTTGGAATTTTGATGGGGACTGCATTGAATCTGTAGATTGCTTTGTCAAGATGGCCATTTTTACTATATTAATCCTGCCAATCCATGAGCATGGGATATCTTTCCATCTTCTGAGATCTTCTACGATGTCCTTCTTCAGAGACTTGAAGTTCTTGTCATACACATCTTTTACTGCTTAGAGTCACACCAAGGTATTTTATATTATTTGTGACTATTGTGAAGGGTGTTGTTTCCCTAATTTCTTTCTCAACCTGTTAATCCTTTGTGTAGAGAAGGCCACTGATTTGCTTGAGTTAATTTTATATCCAGCTACTTTGCTGAAGTTGTTTATCAAGTTTAGGAGTTCTCTAGTGGAATTTTTGGGGTCATTTAAATATACTATCATATCTTTAGGTTAGGGAAGTTTTCTTCTACAATTTTGTTGAAGATTCTTACTAGTTCTTTAAGTTGGGAGTCTTCACTCTCTTCTATACCTATTATCCTTAGGTTTGGTCTTCTCATTGTGTCCTGGATTTCCTGGATGTTTTGGGTTAGGATCTTTTTCGCATTTTGCATTTTCTTTGACTGTTCTGTCAATGTTTTCTATGGTATCTTCTGCACCTGAGATTCTCTCTTCTATCTCTTGTATTCTGTTGGTGATGCTTGTATCTATGGCTCCTAACTTCTTTCCTAAGATTTCTATCTCCAGAGTTGTCTCTCTTTGTGTTTTCTTAATTGTTTCTACTTCCATTTTTAAATCCTGGATTGTTTTGCCAGTTCCTTCACCTGTTTGATTGTGTTTCCTGTAATTCTTTAAAGACTTTTGTGTTTCCTCCTTAAAAACTTCTACTTGTTTACTTGTCTTCTCCTATAATTCTTTAAGGGAATTTTTGTGTTTCTTCTTTAAGGGTTTTTATCTGTTTAACTGTGTTCTCCTGTATGTCTTTAAGGGAGTTATTTATGTCCTTCTTAAATTCTTCTATCATCATCATGAGATATGATTTTAGATCCAAGACTTACTTTTCTGGTGTGTTGGGGTATCCAGGACTTGCTGTGGTGGGAGTACTGGGTTCTGATGATGTCAAGTAGTCTTGGTTTCTATTGGTAGATTCTTGCATTTTTATCTTTTGCCATCTTTAAATCTCTGGTGTTAGATATTCTTGCTGTCTCTGGCGGGAGCTTGTTCCTCCTGTGGGTGTGTAAGCCTGTGTCAGCACTCCTGGGAGATCAGCTCTCCCCGATAAGACCCGTGCGTGGAGGGCTGTGGATCAGCAGTCCCACTGGGTGCAGATGGATGAATGAAGGACCCTGTCCCAGTTGCTCTGCAGCTTCTTTGGCCTGTGACCCCTGAGTGGTCCTGCCTTAGAAAGTCATCAGAAAAAAATGGCAATTTTGCCTGAGACCTTAAGGCAAAAGAGTTAAGGCCTCAGGGAGGAGGAAGGTCTGGTAGGGCATAGGGTGTGGGGACATCCTCTTGGAGTCAGCCAAGAATGGGATGAGGAACTGTCGGAGGGTGGACTGGGAAGGGCATAATGACTAGACTGTAAAAAAGATTAAATAATGGTCATGATGTCTCAGTGATGAAAATGTCCTTTCACAGTCACATGAATTAGTATTTTAATATAACTAATATTTTCCAGAGAAATATATGGCTTTGACTATGACTGGCATTCTTGTTACTCTGTCAGATACTGTAGGAATAAAAGAGAGTAAGGTTGGAGATTAAACATGTAAATCATAGTGACACTAATGGATTTGGGGCACTATTTCTGTTCCCTGGGGACTCAAACAAGTAGGAGCCTAAGCTTTCCACTTCCTGTGGACTCACTCCTGGTTTCCTATTCTAACCCATTCCCATTCCTTTGTGCCAATCACCAATACCTAAAAGCATTCTGTGCCTGGAACCCTCGGTGACCATACCAGATCTAGACTCTGGTAGACAATTTTCACTCTACTCTTGTCCTCTATTACAATCTGGCATTATAGTCTCACCTCCAGCCCTGATTGAAAGGGCCTGTCTTTCCACCCTGCCACCATTCCTTGGAGACACCAAGAACATTGGAATGGACCCAGCATTCTTCCTTCCTATGGACCCCTCCCGTCTAACTTATTCCCATCCCTTTGGGTCAGGCCCTAGAAATACTTTCTACCTGAGACTACAGTGACTACAGCAGACAGGGACTCAGTTAGATGATTTACACCTGTTCTCCATTACAATCTCTCCATTTTCAGCCTCAGCCTCAGTCCAATAACAACTTGCTTACAGGTACACATCCTTACATGTCAACACCAACTCCCGGGGAACCCACCTCTTAGTGTGGATAGGATCCCCTTTGCTCTTTCCTAAAACCATTCTCAGCATTTTCATATAGCCCACATCTATACCTCTATGCTACCCACTGACTTGCAGTAGTACAATCTACCAGGCAACACATACCACTACACTTTCCTAAGATCAAGTGAAGGCAAAAAAAAAAAAAAGAAAAAAAAAAAAACCAAGGAAAGGAACACCTTTCCATCAAATACAAGAACTGATATCAACCCTGTGCTAGTCAGTATTATGTAAACTTGACTAGAGTTATCTGAAAGGAGGGAACCTCAATTGACAAAATGCTCCCATAAGATCCAGATATAGGGCATTTTCTTAATTAGTTTAATTAGCTTGATTAGATTGATGCCAGAGGGCTCAGTCCATTGTGGTTGGTGCCTTCCTGAGCTTCTATAAGAAGATACTGGGATCCTATAAGAAAGCAGGATGAGCAAGCCATGATGAACAAGTATCACTCTTCCATGAGTTCTAAATCAGCTTCTGCTTTCAAGTTCCTCCCCTGTTTGAGTTGCTGCCTGCACTTCCTTCGATGATGAACAATGATGTGGAAGTATAAGCCAAATAAACCCTCTCCTCCCCAACTTGCTTTTGTTGTGGTGTCTCATCATAATAGTAACAGTAACGCTAACTAAGCCAAATACTGGGAAACATCAATCATCCTAAGCCCAGATGCCCACACACCAGTGCAAAACACAAACATCAGCAACCAAGACCATATGCCTCTACCAAAGAGAACCCAGTAATGCTACTGCAGTAGTCCCAGAGAAATGCAATATAGCTGAAGCACAAGACAAGAACTTGAAAACAGGAATTATGAATATGCTCAACAACCAACCAAAAAGAGGATATTAACAAACTCTGTAATGAAGTCTATGAAAACAAAAACAAACAGTGGAGTGAAATGATGAAACAGTTTAAGACATGAAGGTAGAAAAAGAATCACTAAAGAAATCCAGAGATTAAAGTAAAAATGAAAACTTTAGGATAGTCAAACAAAAACTTCAGAGACAAGCCTCGCCAAAAAATAGAGTGCAAGACAATAAAGAGAGAATCTCAGCCATTGAAGATAAGGTAGAAGAAATAGATATCTCAGTTAAAAAAGAAAGTTAAATCTTAAATAATCCAGGCACAGATTATGCAGGAAATCTGAGACATTGTGAAATGACTCAATCAACAAATAACAGGAATAAAGGAAGAGAAGAGCCATGTACAGAAAATATTTTCAACAAAATCACAGAAGAAATTTCTCTAACCTAAAGAAGGTGTTGCTTATCAATGCATATAGAACATCAATGAACACAGACCACATAAAAGAACCATAAAATAAATTCCCACAATGCATACTAATCAAGACATTAAAGATACAAAACAGAGAGAATATTAAAAAGCTGTAAGGAAAAAACACAAAATAACTTATAAAGGCAGACCTGTTAGAATAGCACCTGACTTCTCAGTGGAGACTCTAAAAGCCAGAAGGACATGGACAGATGTTCTACAAATTTTAAGAAACCATATGTGCCAGCCCAGACCACTGTACCCAGCAAAACTTTCAATCACAATATAAAAAAAAGACATTCTACAATAAAACCAAATATAAGCAGTTTGCATATATTTAAGTAATACACACACACACACACACACACACACACACACACACAAATACAGCACTACTAGAAGGAAAACTTCAACCTGAAAAGGCTAACCACACCCAAGAAAACACAAGAAACAAAAGCAAACAAGCAAATGGGGGGGGGCATTCAACACAACAAAATAATGGAAATCTACAAACATTGCTCTTTGATAATTCTCAATATAAAGGGTCTCAATTCCTCAATAAAAGATTAGATCAAAAACAGGATTCATCCTTTTGCTGAATCCAAGAGACACACATCAAGAATAAATATCACCTCAGAGTAAAAGGATGAAAAAAACATATTCAAGTAAATGGACCCAAGAAGGAAGCAGGAGCAATGAGTTATCTAATCTCAAGTGGCTAACCTTAAACAAATATACATACAATCAACACTAAATGAATCCATATATATGTATTTATTTGTATGTATGCATTCCCATATATATAACATTATGTAGAACATTAATAAAAAAAGGTCATGAATTTGAGAATGAATGGGGGATATAGGAAAACTTAAAAGGTAGAATGATAAAAATACAGCATGCTTATATGAAATTTTCAAAATACATTAGATTATAGAAACATAAAGATGTTATGAAAATTATGAAAGACACATTATGAAAAGAAAGAATAATTATATTTATTCATGGTTGTCATATTTATGTAGACCTTTAAAAAACATACAAAGCAAAATACAAGCCCTGTACAATAAATAACAGTAATGATAGAAAAATCAGGAATTTTACTACTTTCTCAGCTATACAGTGAGTTTCAGGCCAGCCTGAGCTACGAGACCTCATCTATGATAAAACAAAGGGCTGGGTAAGGGCTCAGCACTTAAAGGTGCTTGCTGCTCTTTCAGAAGACTCTACCTTCAGTTCCTAGCACCAATGTCAATTAGCTCACAACTGAGATTCTAGATCAGTGGTTTACAACCTGTGAGTCACGACCCCTTTGGGGTTCACATATCAGGTATCTTGCAAATCAGATACTTATGCTTTATAAAATTATAGTTATAAATTTAGCAGCATATAAAAATAGCAACAAAATAATTTTATGGTTAGGAATGAAGAACTGTGTTAAAGTGTCACAGTATTAGAAGGATGAGAACCACTGGTGTAGCTCCTGGAGATCTGATGCCTTCTTTTGGCCTGTTAGCACCTACACTCACATGGCACACATACACAGACATACAACTATGCATAAATAAAAGTTTTATTTTAAATTAACTCACATAAACAAGTATGAAACTTTATATGCTCATCTGTAAGAATAAGACAGACAATTGTTAAAGCCAGTCTACCAAAATGAAAAATCTCAGTAACCTAGTACTAAAAGAACTATTCCTCCAAAATAATAAAGAACACCTTTTTAAAAAATTCCTTATAGTTATCCACCTAAAAGGATGAACTAAAAGAACAATTTGTTTCAGTCCTTGTACTTCTGGAATAAGGCAAGACTGTGGAAGTTGACTGGAGGTTAATGAAAGAAAAGAAAATATATACAAACCAGATAGAAACAAAGTTTTTATATGCAGGTGACATATTTTATAAGAAACATTAAGGGATCTACATTAAATATACTGAAATGCATTTTTAAAATGTTGCCATAATAAATTATAGTCTTTAAATATAATCCAGGAATAGCCACTACATCCAGTGATCCCTCTACCCTGGTACTCATGTTGTGATGTGATGTTTAGGGTTAAATCAGAAGTATCACACCTAAGATTAGGTCATAAAGAGACACTGACTTCTGTCCTGCTTAGTGTTGTTAATTATTATTGAAGCCAGGGCCCAGGTAAATGCTGAAGGTATTAGCTTGCTTCTTCTGGATGCTTATAGTAAACTGCCAGGAGAGAAAGGCTAACTTAACAAAGACCATTAAGCTACAATGATCAAGACTTAGTGAATTCAAAGACTGTTAGCCTTCACATACACACACACACACACACACACACACACACACACACACACACACACACACACACATATATATGAGTGGGGTGGGAAGGAAGGATGCAGAAAGAGAGGGAGTGAGAGGGAAGGGCTGAAACTTTTAAAAAACTTCTTCTAAGTGTATTTTAAATCCTGGATACCACCATGAAAAACATGTTTTATAGATAAAGGCAAAGTTTAAACTTTTGTTGAAGCTTTAGAAAAATTGAAGATTTTATCTCAATATAAACAAAAAAGATATGTTAAGAGACTAATGTTTGGGCTCAAAATATCTTCAAACAGCAAAGTCTCCAAGAAATGTATCAGTATTTTAAGATGACATATTTTGTTATAATACACTGGGTGCCCACAAAGAACACAAATTTTGAATGTGCTAATCAATTGTTTTAAATTCCTCCTCAGCTTGTTCAATGGCATGTGCATCCTAACTGCATCTGCTTCTGTTACTGTCTCATATTTCTGCTTTTGCCTGTAGCATAGTCTGCTAGTGTCTCAATATCTTGGGTACCTCAACAAAGAAGATGAATATATTCCAATGCTTAAAACTAAGCAAAGCTTTCCTTGGCTCAGATTCTACTGAATTTATGAATAGGCTGCCTCAAGATTTGCTGTTACTCTTTTGGTCCTGAGTGCACCATAAGCACTAAATTTCTCTAAATAAAACTTCCCTCAGGTAGACCAGCTGCTTCTTCTCAATGTCTGTCCCACATTCAGCTTTATGCTTTCCGAGCCTGATAAGTCTCTATATTTAATAACTTGGTAGTTGGTCAGGGTTATGGCAGTTTTCTTTTGGTTGTTACTGTGATTATGTTTATACTAAGAGTCTCTACCAGCCGGGGCCTGTGAAGTATTCTTGTCTTTCTTTCATAATCTGAGACCAGCGAGTAACTCTTCCCTCTATTTCAGTTTTGTGCCTCCCTTCCACCAAGTAAGATGGATTTTTAAGAATTGTATATCCTTTTCCTGAAAAGGTGTTTTGTTTTATCAAACAAAGATAGAGATCCTCCCTATCATCTCCATGGCAAGTGTTGGCTCCCTTCCCACACTGCACCAAGAGAAATCAGTTTCTTGCCAAATAGAGCCTATGAACAAAAGCTTCCCCTGTGTTTGCTATCTCAGGGGATCCCACTATTACCTGTCCGCACTTGGGCTTCAGCAATCGCCCACATACTTTAGAACCCAGGTAGTGCAGGTACTCCAGTGCTTACTGTTCCCTTTAGCTTACAGCACAGGACTTTGGCTAGTTGGTTACTCTTCAATCGCAGCTCTAGTCTAGTGTGATGTGTATTCAGTTTGTTCCACATTTTTAAGTCATTATTCTTAATAATGTAATTACATGTGCTTACCTTCTTGTTTTGTACTTATTTTCCTAACATTTCTTTTCCATTTCCAAAGCTAGAACAAGTTTAATAACAAAACATTAACTACTATTTGATTATATCCCATAGAACTACAATTTACTAAATGTCAGAAGGAAAACCCAACTTCACAATGGAGAAACCTGGAGCAGTAAATCTCCACCTCAACCATGTTCAACAAAAGGCACATCACTTCTTTTATATTCTTGCTACAAATGTAGAACTTGGATCTTGCTAAGAGAAAACCAACAAGTCCATATTGAGAAAAAAAATCTACAAAATATTTGATTGCTTTAAAAGTGACAAGGGCAAGAAGGACTGAAATATTGTCACTGATTAGAGAACACTAAAAGGATGTGATAACTGAGAACACAGTGAGACCCTGAATCAGAACGTCAGAAGGGTGGGTGGGTGTATGGACAGACAGACAGAAAGAAAAGCAACTTTAAGGAAATAACATTGTTAAGTTATAATTTTTTTATTAAACTAATAAAATGTATTTTAAAATAGATAACTCAGTATTGACAATTTTTAAGTCATCAAAATAATTTATAATAGCTAGAGGCCTCTTAAGTGTACATGATGTCTCCTAAGCTAAAAGTAATATGCACTCAACCAGTTTTTAAAATCTATTTGGAACATTAAACATAATAAAAGTAGAAAATAATCTCTTATGAAGTCATCTATGAAAGGAAATTGTGACAGGTTCCTAATTAGACAGAAACTGTTCTCTCTCCAAGGGAGAATATGCAGTGTAACTGTGGCTTCACAGAATGAATTGGGTAGTGTTCCTTCTGTTTCTATGTTGTGGAATAGTTTGAAGAATATTGGTGTTAGGTCTTCTTTGAAAGTCTGATAGCATTCTGCACTAAACCCAACTGGTCCTGGGCTCTTTTTGGTTGGGAGATTTTTAATGACTGCTTCTATTGCTTTAGTGGTTATGGGACTGTTTAGATGGTTTATCTGATTCTGATTTAACTTAGGTATTTGGTATCTGTTTAGAAACTTGTCCATTTCATCCAGAATTTCCAGTTTTGCTCAATATAGGCTTTTCTGGTAGAATCTGATTTTTTTTTTTACTTTCTTCAGTTTCTGTTGTTATATCTCCTGTTAAGCTATAATTAAGGCATACAGTTTCACTAATACAACTGTACCAGTTATAAATTCCTGATGTTGTCCACTATGTCACTTTTATAGAAAATGTATAAAAATGTATAGAATGAGAAGGGAGAGGAAATAGTTTTCGTTTTTCCCACTTAATATGCAGTTTTAATGTGGTTAGAGAGATGGCTCAGCAGTTAAGAGCACTGGCTGCTCTTCCAGAGGACCTAGGTTCCATTCACAGCACCCACATGGAGGTCCACATGGACTGTCCATGACTCCAGTTCCAGGGAACCCAACACCCTGATGCAGATATACATTCCAGCAAAACACCAATGCACATAAAATAAAAATAAAAAATATGAAATTTTCATTTTAAAAGCAGATCATCTTAACATTGGCCTAATTGCCAGTAGATTTAAATTATAGAGAAAATATACGATAGAGTAAATAAAGATGTAATAGTTTGACCTCTGTAAAAGCTAATATATATTACTGAAGCATATCTAAATATCTTTGTTGTCTTAGATTATGCAAATACTTTAAAACTTTTAAAAATTTAAGTATAAGATGATTAAGAATGTCTTTAACAAAGGCTTAAAGACAACATACACTGAATTATCAATAATTATTTATAATCAATTTAATAGGGTAAGAATAAGGACATTAACTTCTAAATTATTAACTTGAGAATACTTATTCCTCAAATGTCTTAATTCAAGAAACTCACAGTTGCAACTCTGAGGCAGCAAACCCAGCCAGTGCTCCTTGGGGTTTCTGAGAAATGGCTTTGTGCTTCCCTTGTGTACAAGTGACTCTTCTTCCCTCTTGCTCATTTCAGGTCTGTGCAATCCTAATTTGTTATGGCAGGTATACAAAATTAATTATGGTGGAGAATAATCACAGTCCATAAGCACATGGACAACATGTATGAAGTTGAAACTGAGAAAAAAATAAATGCTTAGGATATGTGTATTGATGGACTTTAGTGACAACCTCTTAATTTTTCTTAACCAAAATGTGGGTGGGGCATGAGTCTGAATAAATCCATCCAAGTGAGAAAACTGTCTACTCATGGCTTGTATGAAAGTCACGCAAAATGGAAAAAGTACTTACTACAGAAAATCTAACTTTGTTCAGGAGGCAGAGTCTGGTCAGACTACCAGAAAGATGGTTAAATGCAGTTATTAGTCAAAACATATTCTTTTGGCAGAATACACAGCATCTTAAGGATGGAAGAGCTGTTGTAGCTCAGGAGGGTGTAGTTCATCATAGCAAGGAAGGAGTGGAAGCAGGAGCACAAGGCAGCTGACCACACTGCATCCATGGTCAGGAAGCAGAGGCAGGGATGCCAGTGCACAAACGAGTAACAGATCTCAGAATCCATCATCTAAAAAGGAATTTATGAATACAAACTGTTGGACATTTATAAAACCCCAGTAAAGTTCAATGGCTTTTTATCTACATGAAGTTAAGGGTCCATCTTTTCTTGAAATTTTCTATGTAATTAATTATAAGACTCCCCCTAACCTCAAAATGTTCCACAAAAGCTTCAAAAAGGAAGCAAAACTCTTAAGTAACTGAAAAATCAAAGTCTAATATTCCTATTGCAGGGCAATGTACATTTAATTCTTGCCTAACAGTTATAATCAATGTTTTTTAAAGGAGAAAATAAAATAATGATCTACTACTCAGTTTACAGTTTGAAACTAATGGGGCTTTTTTTTCCATCTCAGAAATGTCAAGTAGAACTAGTAAACTGTCCTCTGGAGAAAATTAGATATCTGGGCTAAAAAGGAACTTATCCTCAAATAAGTTACAGTACAAGCAATGTATTGGGAACAGTGCATGGACCGACCATGGAGACAGGAAAAGAAGCAGGACGGTTTTGAGATTGCTCTAGAATAGAGTTCATCCTCGGCCAGAACTGCAACTGTGACTACAATTATTTTAACATGTTGAAACATATTTTCCTACAAAAATAAAGCCAACAGCTATTAATGAACAGCCAGTTGGCACCTTAAAAGTCCCAGTAAACAAGGAGTCACACACAGAGGACTGTCACCATCTTTCAGCAAAACCTATGTTTTGTAAACACTCACTGTTCAGGTCTAAAAATGGTGCCTGCTTTTCCCATTGATGCTACTGTGAAAGACTTTCTGAGGTCATATAATTCAGTACCTTTAACAAGAATTCTCTCTATCCTAAACCCTTCCAGAGAAAGCTGAGACAATATTCTACTTACCCTTCTGAACATGTAACTAGATACCAGATATCTGAGGGAAGCCCCTCCTCCATTTACTTGAAATCCTATGTCAATGCATCCCTTACTATAATCTTCCATAAGCAACATAATTCATATCACAATAACTTTGTTGCATTCTTTGTTATTTTAGCCTCTAAATTTTGGGTTACACTAAATTATTATTATTATTATTATTATTATTATTATATGTTATTATTATCAGTGCTGTTAACACAAGTGGGAAAGTCCCCTAAATATAGGTAAATTATTAAGGAAGTGCAGGCACACAGTGGAACTAGCAAAGTCTATATTACCTGCTACCACAATTTTGCTCACTCATATTCACTATGAACAAGGGATGTCTTTTTATTCATCTGCGCTGTCTAGTCATCATGCCTCTCTATAAATAAATTTCAAACTGCTCATGGAATAATGCCAGTAGGTTTGTATGAGAGTTGAATCTTCTTACATGTGCTACATCATAAAAGAATTTCTAAATTTTCTGATACTTTCCCCAATATGATTTTTTTTTTGACACAGGGTATCACTCTGTAGAACAGGCTGACCTTGAACCTCAGAGATCTGCCTAACTCTGCTTTCCCTAGTGCTGGATCAAATGTGTGTGCCACCACACCTTGATATTTACTACAAGAGGCATGCCATGCCCTCTTATGAAAAACACCACACAGCCACAACAATTTAAGTACTCAAGCAAGCATTTGCCCAGACTCATGTCTCTATGTCTCAGTGAACATTGACACAACTAGAAAAATCCTTTTGAAGCTGTGGAACTCTGCCTTAGATTTTATACTTTCAACATCAATTACATTTTTATGTCTTATTACCACATTTTAAAAAGCTATCAGAATGTTAAAATTGGAAAACAATTAGCTTTATATTCTCTTTTACAAGGCATATCTTTTACCTACACTGTCTTTCCTCAATACCTAAATCTCACTCTTTCTTTCTGCTTTTTACACATATATACAAGGTCTAGTTACAATTGTGCTCATGTACATATTATAGGTTCAAATTCACATCTAAAGGCAAATACGTGGACTTTCTCTAAGTCCTTGTTAAAGCATCAGTACAGATATGAAAGAGGAGGTTCACATACAGAACCTCTATTTGGCTCCGTCCAAGATACAACTACATTTTCCCACATAACATTACCAAAGTCAAGACCCTATTTCAGAAAAAGGAGAGATGCAGGGTTTGGGAATAACTCTTGTAAAGACACTTTAAACATCAAAAGAAATATTTTAAAAATAAGTTAACATTCTGTCTTTATATTACACATCAACGTCCTGTAGGTTTGCTGAGAGTACTAAATTCTACATCTTTCTGAAAGTAGCTGCCAATGGCCAGTGGTGGGTGCCAAGCAATCTCAGTGTCGAGTTGCCTTAAACAATGCCAAAAGATTTGCATTCAAGCCGAAGCTTAAGTAGGTGTACTTAAATATGTCACAGAAATACACCATTTTCCTAGTGCTTCTGGCACTTTTCTCCATTTGGTTTGACCTTGTACAAGGTAAATGTAATCCTTCATGGCAAATTTTTCTACTGAAAAGATAAAATTTAAGATTGCTTTTAAACCACAGCCTAACACTTTCTATTAATACTCCATCGTTATTCTCTATTTAATCAAAATTGAGCCTATTGATTTAAAAAATGATATACTAGACAAGGCAAGCAAAACACAAAAGCAGCAGATTTTGCCTTACTTTATATGATATGATTTGTAAAGCAAAGTTTTCTCATGAATAAGCAACTACATTTAAACATTCTTTTTATAAAGAACACATTTTTTTTCTTCAGAATAAAATTTGAGCTTTCATTTCCTCTCTATTTTACTTTTTATTTTCTCTTAAATAATGAGTAAAATTGGAGGCAGTCAGAATCTAAACTGTATATAGATGACATCTGCACAGAGGAGTTGCTCAGAGCAGGGGCCAGTGCCCAGGAAGGTAGGTGTAAGAGTCCTCACACACAGGCGTAGTAGGAGGTAGAGACTCAGGCAGGACAAAAGAGTATCATGGGGAGATAGCTAGCCACATACGCTTTACTAGGGCCTAAGTGAGCTAGCATGTTGTCTCAGATCCCAAGCAAGATGGGAGACTTACGCAGAATTTTAAGGCAGATGCAGATAAAGCATAGCTAATAAGGAATCAACAGTGTTCATACTAAATCAACCTGAAGCAGCCTATCAGATCAGAAAGAGCTAAGAAGGACAAACACTCAATGGGCAGCCCTGTGAGCAGTATCAGAACGCAGGCAAAGAAAAAAGTTATCAAGAAAGCATGGGCTGGGACTGGAGAGATGGCTCAGCGGTTAAGAGCACTGACTGTTCTTCCAAAGGTCCTAAGTTCAAATCTCAGCAACCACATGGTGGCTCACAACCATCCGTAATAAAGATCTGATACCCTCTTCTGGAGTGTCTTAAGACAGCTACAGTGTACTTTAATATAATAAATAAATAAATCTTTTTTAAAAAAAAAAAGAAAAGAAAAGAAAGAAAGCATAGGCTATTGTGCAATGACAGAGCTTGTAGTGAGTGAGGAAGATATACTCCCCAGAGATGGCCTGGCATAAAATCAAGGCCTAAGCAGAGGAAAGAGAACATTCAAACAGTAAGAAAAGATCAATTCAAAGAAAACCAGAGGGGAGAGAGGAAAACAAAGGCACAGAGTGGCCCAGGCTGATGTGCTGTAGAAACAGGGAAAAGACACAGCATCTACGGTGTAGGCAGCCGCTTAGACGATAAAATCCAAGATGGCGCCGGTTCCCGGTTCCCGATACACTGTAGCAATAGACAATTCCACTGCGCATGCGCCTCTCCCAAGCAGGTGTATGCTAATGAGGGTCTGATGGAGAACCAATCCAGGAGGACTTGGCAGCTCAGGCTCAGGTATATAAGGAGCTCTCTCCAGGCAGTCAGGGCCATTCCACCCCACTCCACAGAAGCAAGCAGACCTGCAGCACCTAGGAAGAAGAAGAAGAAGCAGCAACACCAAGAAGAGCCAAGACATCTAGAAGAGTCGTGGCATCTAGAAGAGCTGTAACACTTAAGAACCTAAGAGAGCTGTAACACCTAGGTACCTAAGAGAGCTGTAATACCTAGGTACCTAGGAGAGCTGTAACACAAAAGAAAACTCCTGAGTAAACCGTTGAGAGAAGAAGTCTCAGTGTTTGGTCGTTGTTGCTGCTGTCCAGGCAGCAAGGCGCCGTACACTACAGAAAGGGACTACATAGGAAATAGGAGCTCTAGCATACTGAGGAAAGTTTCTCTTCACTACAAGGAGTATTATCAAGAAGAAACATTAGCTACATGCAAGATAATTAAACAAATACACCATGAAAACAAAACAAAGGAAAAGAGCTCCTCACTGCAAGCTAAGAGTTACCTTTACAGGACATTCATCAAGAACAACTACATTCTAGACTATGAAACCTCAAAATGGTATTTTTAATAGTTACTTGACCATTATAGAACAAAAGTAGGAACTGATAAAAAAAAATAGAAAATCATTAAGCTGCTGGAAGTTCTACAATGTGAAGTGTCAAAGGAAATTACGAAGAATGTGCAGACTGGAATGAAAGGACAAGGTGGTAGGCATGTGGGCACAGTGAAGGCACGCTAAGAAGGAAGCTGGCAGTACACACTGCTCACACTAAGAGAGATACGCATGGGCTCTAAGCTCTCACTGTAAGAGCAAGGGAAAGACAAGCAAAGGAAGTCCAACGCAATGAGAAGGAAGGAAACAGTACATATGAGAGGATTAAAAAAAAAATCAATGAAGCAGAGACCAGAAACATGGGGGGATGGAAATACATTCAACCAAAAGCTGGTTCTTGGGGAAAGTCAATAAAATTGATATGCCTAGCGAAGATAAAAGTTTAAAATCACTACTGTCAGAAATGAAGAACTACAGATACTGTATCACTAATGAGATAGTGAAAAAATACAATTAATTTTTTGATAACTTGGAAGAAATGAAGTGATTCTCATAAAGTACAAAATCCTTGTAATGGAGATAAGGCTCAGTGGTTAAGAGCATGGAATATTCATCCAGAGGACCACAGTTCTGATTCTCAGCACTTACCTGTAACTCCAATTCCAGAGGAACCAATGCTCTCTTCTGACCTCCATAGACACCAGACACACAAAGGCATACACAAACATGCATGCAGGCAACACACCCATACCCATAAAATAAAAATAAAATATAATTTAAAAATACCCTACAGACTTGTAAGTTCAACCAAGATAAAACAGACAATATGAATAATCTTAAAAGCATTAAAGAAATTAAAATTTTAATTTTACCACTTCGCTGGAGAATACTAATAAAAATTTAAGAACTAACATCACTTCAAAACAGGCTTGCACATGCATACAACCCTAGCATTCAGGGTGCTAAGGTAGGAAAACTGCAAGTTCAAAGCCAAACTCAGCTAAATATATAGAGAGAGGGGGAGAAAGGAGAGGGAGTGACTCTAAAACCTAAAATCAAAGTCAACTTAACACCAATTTCATACCCATTTTCCAAGAAATTATAAAAAAAGAGGAAAGTCACTGATTATACAAAATGAGGCTATTATTACCATGACATGAATCAAAGTAACATTATGAAAGCACAAAACTTTAAGACCAATACTTCTCATGAACTTTGCTATAAAAATTCAAAAAAGCAAATCAAACTGTTCCAAACATGAAGTCAGTTTTTATAATCTAAGCTTAATGCATAGCTTTAACCTTGAGTTATATATTCTTCCATGCCCCAACAGAGAATAATGTATATGTGTGCAGCGCTAATCATTTGAGAAACAGCCAAGACATTAAAAACAACCTTAAATAGAATAAATATCCCATAAATATTGGAAGCAATATATGATATAGGTTGATAACCTTTTTGCAATTTTGAGTTCTATTCTGGATTATTTGAAGTAAATAAAGTAACCTTTTTCCTTGTAAATTCTGCTAAAGAGCTCTGCAAAGAACAGCTTCTTTCTTTCCCACACCATGTCTCTGTGCAGCACAACAAATACAGAGCAAAGCCTTTTCTTCAAGTCAGACAGAAGACATGGGAGAAAGGGACAATTCAAATTGAGGCTTATTCTTGGTCAAATTAACCCAAGGAACTTTGGATTCCTTAATTTTGATTTTGATTCCTTAATGTGTTTATCAACTTAACAAATAACATAAAATTGATCTATAGTTTGATGAATACTAATGTGTCAGTAGAGTTTTTTTCTTTTGCTTTTGTTTTAGGGGCATTGACAAGCTTGTGCCAAAGTTATTATGGAAAAGGCTAGCCTTGGTCTTTTGCAAAATAAGAACAAAGTGAGAAGAGTCACTCCACTAAGTATTAAGGCTTTCTATACTGTACATGTACAGTAATGAAGGCGGAGGCACAGGCAGACAGATCAAGCAAAGCAGGAGCCCAGAAAGAGGCTCATACAAATATGCACCTATTAGTTTCTAACAGAAACACATAAACGATTTCTATAAATGGTACAGGCATAAGTGCCCATCAATAATAATAACAACAATAACAAGTAACAAAAAACTCAACTCAGACATTCATAATACAAAAATCAACTCAACTGGATCATTGACTAAAAAGAATTAAAAAAAAAAAGACATACTTATCTAGTTAAGGTTAACAGCTTTTAGACTATGGAAAACCCTGAGGATAATGAGGCAAGCCACAGAGAAGGAGGAAATATTTTACACTACATAGCCAACAAAATATCTATATTTAGAACACATGAACAACCCTCAAAACTCAATAAAAATACCAATATATTCTGATATGATACAGCCAAAAGAATGCACCCAGTTCCAGTGAAGACATAAACAGGAATAAGAACATGAAATAATGTCCATTACTATTGACCATTATAAAAAGACAAGCAATCCAAGATATTGCTAAATGCCAATGAAATTCTTAAAATTAAAATTACAAAGTTAGAATTCAGAACACCAGGGTTTTTTGTTTGTTTGTTTTTGCATTGTTGGTAGGAATGTAAAAATGCTACATCCTTTTTGAGATATGGTTTCTTAGAAAATAAAACACATTTAGTTCCAAAGAAAGCAAACTTTTATGTGCACAAGAAAAATATATATTTGAATGTTTGTAGCAATTTCATTTGTAACTGTCAAAAATTAGAAAGAACTCCAATGTTTTCCAATAGATTAACTGTTAATCAATCTAACACCTCTACACTGAAAGGAAAACAATAAAGATGGAAAAAATAATGAAACACAGACAACTTGGAAGGTTTCAAAGAATTATACTGACCAAAAAGAATCGATCTGAATAAAAGTCACAAAATATCTGATCCCATTTATATATTTTCTTGATACGCTGCAATTTTAGCGATAGAGGACAGATTAACAGCAGATTAACAGGAGTTTTGGACTAGGGAAGTGGGTAGGAGTAAGTATCTGTGCTGAGGCTGGGCTTGAGAGATCAGAGGTTAAAAGTGCTTGCGGCTCTTCCAGAATACCTGAGTGTGAATCCCAGAACCCATGTCAGCTGGATCACAACCACCTGTGACTGCAGGTCTAGAGAAACCAACATTCTTTTCTGGCTTCTAAGAACACCTACATACATGTCCATAAACGCAAAAAATTTTATGGGCAAATAAAGTAGTAAACACTTGCCTACCACGTACAAGGCCCTAGTCAATTTCCAGCACTTTGAAAAACAAAAGAAATGCACAATCCTTGTAACAGAACTATTCATAACTTTTACTATCGTGATTTTAATAAATCTATAATGGATACATGTAAAACTGGTGATTTCTGTACATAACAGACAAGTTTTGTGAATAAGTTTTCTGGTTGTAATAGTACAGCTGTAGTTAATAAAAAATATTACCATCAGAGGATGCTGGGTAAAGGGTGGATAAGTTCTCTTTACATTAATAACAGCTATAACATCTACAGTTATTTCAAATAGTTATTCTCTCTTTTTTTTTAAGAAATTAAAAGGTCATCTTTGTACTTCATTTTATTTCTGTGAATCCTAAACCTCTGTATTAGAATAAAATTCAAGTTTATCGAGTCTGATACTAATAAAAAATAAGTACTGACATAAATAGGAAAGCTCATTCTTCACTAACACATTTTGGGATATATAAAGTAGCTATTATAGTACCACAAATAGTAGATAGAGGCACACTCCTCAGATGCATCCTTCTATACTAGTACAAACATACATTTGAATAGTTCCAATGAGTCTCCCTTGCAATATTGCTATAGTTTTAATACAAATTGTTGAAGGGCCCATATGTCAAATGCTAGCCCCCTAGTTCAGTAATTTGAGGGAATGCCTTGTGAGGGCATTATGGGCTCATTAAGGGCTCAATGGAAGTAGGCTCTTGAATGTATCTGGACAATACAGAACCTTTTTTTAAAAGTCTGTTTCCATTTGATAAATGGCATAATGACATTAGTGTTCTATTACTATGAAGAGACACCATAACCAAGGCAACTCTTATTTTAAAAATAGCATTTAATTGGGGCTTGTTTATACTTTCAGAAATTTAGTCTATTATCAGCATGGCAGAAAGCATGGAAGCACACAGGCAGACACAGTATTGGAAAAGAAGCCAAGAGTTCTACATGGAGATCTGCAGACAGCAGGAAGAGCCAACCACTAGGCCTGGCTTGAGCTTCTGAGCTCCGAAAGCCCACCCCCAGTGACACTCTTCCTCTAACAAGGACATACCTACTCTGACAGGACCATTATCTCCTGATCCACTCAAACAGTAGCACTCCCTCATGACGAAGCACTCAATCTATGAGCCTAGAGGTACCATTCTTTTACAAGCCCCACAAACATCACATATATTAGCAATATTCTGCTCTCAAAATGAATTGTCTCACCTATAGCTGCATGCCATATAAGGTTTTGTCTTACCTGGCCAGTTCTTTAATTAAGTTGGCAATGCGTCTTTTGTCTTCAAGGCATAAATCTTTCAATGATGCACTCTTCACTCCTCTCTTGCAGAAATTCTAGAATAAACATCTACTGGTTATTGTTACGAAAAACAATTTTTAACTACTTTTTAGAAATTTATCAAATTAAACATGGAAAGTGAAATTTCTTAGAAATTACTTATCTGGTTGCTTACCATCCATATTTTTCATTTAAACCTACTGTGAATTCCAGATATGCTAGGGAGCTGATAACAAACTAGACAACATTATGGAACTTACAGAAAACACACAGAGACAGAACTAGAAGATATGCCTGCTAATTGCTAGAGAACACTAACCTTACCCCTGGTGAATGTTAGGGCGACATATGTCCATGGAAGACACTGTAGCCCTAGGACTGTTTAAGATATATAAAGGCTAGCTAGGAGACACTGTTCTCAAGTTTGTAAAAATCAAAATTCTGAAGGGCCAGATCTAAGAAAACCTGGAATTTTCCTGTAGTGTTTCACATGCCAAGAACACAGTAAGTACTTTCTACCTGTTACCCATCTCACTTCACAGCAGTGCAGTCAGGCAGACACTGCTCCTGTTCTGCATTTAAAATTAACAGTTTGGCCACAGTTATAAGGGCTAAATAACAGAGTGGAGTGCGAACATGGACTCAGGCTCTGTCCCTGAACACTGTGCTATGCTTTTTTTGTACTACAGTGGTTTCTTTCACGTACTGTAATAATTCTAGATGGGCCTTTAAAGCCATGAAATCCAAGGAGTCACAAGAGAACCATAGTTAACACAGAAAAGGAACATTTGGTCTTAATTCTAGCATTTGTGCAAAGGCCAAAGTGACTTAACATATAACCTTTCACCCAGCCAAAATAAGGAAAGATCCTTAAAATGAATCCTGGAAATAGGTACGGTAGAAAAGGGAAAGAGAAAAAAAAAAGAAAGTGAATTTGGATTTTGGTATGATCAATTTAAGACATCTTTACAGACATCCTTGTGGAAATATTTGGAAAATTAGAAAGGGAAGTCTGTCACTCCATTAGAGAAACACAAAGATTCAGAACTCTGTAGTATGCAGTACATGGGTGGCTTAGTTTTTTATTACTTCCTTCATATATTTTCCATGCTTCAAATTTTTCTATAATGATATGTAGAAATCAAGATAAAATACTAGTTTTTTTTAAACTCATTTAAAATAAAAGACATTCGTATTCTTTTAAATTTTTAATTAATATCATTTAAATCTAAGTTAAATTTAAATTGCCATTTAAAAAAAGATAAGAGAATCAGAAGCATATGATAATATAGGCAACTTTTTAAAGGTGAGCATAAAGTCAATGTTAAAGACTGAAAAGTCAACTGGGGAGCTGGAGGCACAGGACTTGGCCACAGAAGCTGGTGAGAAGTAGCGAAGGCAGGTGCAGCGATTAACACCAGACAAACTGGCACATAGGCCACAACTTTAGCAGCCATTTAATTAGTGCTGTTGTTTGTTTTCTGGGAGGCCTCAGATTACTCTGATCTTCTGATCCTTCCACCTCTGCCTGCACAGGCCTGGGATTACAGACATAGACTACTATCACACTCAGTTTAGGGGATGCTAGGGATTGAACACACAGAGCTTCCTTCATGCTGGTAGGCAAGCACTGTGACCAACTAACCCACCTACACAGCTAGCCACTGTGCTTAACAGCTAAGCCTGAAATCACAAATGCATATCACCCAAGAACAGTACAACTTGGTATATTTCTGCACTAACACTGCCTATTTTGTGGTTTCACAACTGCCTTTCATCTTGAAGCTCATCCCTCCATGTTCAGTACTGTGATACTGAGCTGGAACTTTAGGGATCCCATTTCTGCTTTGGCATCTGGCTCTCTGATAAACTCTGCTATAAAAAGAGATAGACTGAAACCAAAGTTGTAAGAAAGGAAAAGAATATAATCCTTCTTGTCTGCTTCCTGGTGCCTTCAGTGCCACTCCAGTCTGTTATTCTCACAAGGACAACTGGCTCCAGTGTATGTTTCTAGAACTTAGCCTCTGAAGGGCAGACAGCAAAGCCAGTCGGGGTACCCTGTCACAGAAGTCCACATGTCCCAACGTTGTAAGTCTTATTACTTCAAACGTGTTCTTGTTCATTCAACCCCGGAGAATGGACCCTGTGTTTTACAGTTAATACCTCACAATATCTTACTGTTTCCTTTTTGCTTTCCCAGTACCTATTTGACAACTTTTTACAAGAGAAGGTTTCTCTATGTAAATGTGGCTGTCACAGAATTTGCTCTGAAAATCAGGCTGGCCTCAAACTCAAGAGATTTGCCTGCCTCTGCCTCCCAAGTGCTGGGATTAAAGGAGTGTGCCACCATAAGATATGTGTGATGGTTTCATATTGCATGTAAGTTTAAGCACCACATGTATTCAGTGCCCACAGAAGCCAGAAGATGGCATCAGATGCCCCAGAACTGGAATTATAAGTGGTTGTTTGTCACCAGTAGCAAGTGCTCTGAAATGTTGACCTATCTCTTTAGTTAAAATGACTGAATAAGTACTAACACGTTAGTTAAAAAAAAATAAAACTTAAAAATTACTATATACAGTATTAAGAATTGTCATGAATACACTTGACAAGCAAAAGTACTGATCATATGATACATACTGTATGAGTACTTACATAAAATTCCAAACATGTAAAACTAAACATTGCTTAAAAATAAAAATACATCAGTCTGTATAGAACAGGGTTTTGAAAACTATAGCTGAAAGACAAATTTAGCTCATCATATACTTTTGTAAATGAAAATTTATTAAAAAAAAAAAAAAAACAATAAAACCGCACCAAGCCCATCATTTAAGATTTCCTAAGATTCTTTTCATGCCACAGGGGCAAAGCTGTGTAAGATGGATGTTTTTCATCTCAAGCCAGAGAGCAAGCCACCAACTGGATTCTACTTAAAGTTTGAACTATGACCTGGAACGGTGTGCTAAATAAACCCTTCCCTCCCCAAGTTGCTGTGGGTCAGAGTTTTATCACAGCTACAGAATAAATCCAGACACTGCAAATGAAACACTAAGACTACTAAAAGAAGTCTAATTAGCTGTGCTTCCCATTTATCCCCTCTGGTGCACACAGTGCTTGTGCCAGCATCAACTACAGCAAGTACTGAAACTTGCCATTCTATTCCAAATACCACCCAAAAGGACAATTGTTCTAGGGTTCACTAAACATCAGTAAAAGATGAAAAATGTCTCCACAACTATACATTAGAAATTTTGAGACACTTTCTATAAATAGTCTGGCAGTAAATGTTTGGGGGTCCTTTGGGCTTTGTCAGATGACAGTCGCTAGAGCAACTCTAATTCTACAAACCAGTCACAGCACAGATAATACCTCAAAAAATGAAAATACCTAGGAAGAAGGATAAAGTCAGTTACAAAACAAACTGTTGTGTAGCTATTACAGGCAAAATGAAGCCCTATTCCTCCAGGAGGAAGAGGCCTACGATGCAGGATGCTACAGAAACTGCCAAGCCTCAGAAAGTTACACCACTCCCTCAAATTCTAAAACCAGGGCACAGTCTGAGGAGAGGGTTGCTGCCTGCAAGCTGAACAGGAGGTAACTTTTATGAATTGTCACCCACAGTGGGGTAAGATTTTGGTGATGTAGCTCCTCAGAAGTCACCCAAGCTCTTGTAAGTAATCCCAGTAAATTCAATGATTTACCAAGATAGCCTGGGGTGAGACAGTTTCTTTAGAGTCCTGCCTGAGATGAATACCAGGTTGATCAGTTCTCCCCAGAAAAAGTCACATAACATAGGCAGAAAGAAGATTCTCCCCGTGAGGCATAGATTACAAACACTAATGCCAACTTTTGATGGAAGAAGGAAACTTAACAATTATAGCATTACAATTACAATAAAGTGATTTTTACTTTGAAATATATTGGTTAAAACAAACAGATAGAAAAACACAGGTGCCAAAGGAATGTGTGGACACCATAATGAAGAAGCCAAAACCAGCACTGGCCTACAAAAGGGGAGGTAGTTCAATGGATAAAGACTATACCTCTATAGAAGCTGGGAAGCAGAGATAGAGGATCCCCTAGAAAACTGGTAAAACTAGCCCGATTTGGTCATCTCTGGGTTCAACATGATATCCTACCTCAATAAATAAAGTAGAAATAAACTGAGGAAGAGAGCTGATGTCAAGTTCAGGCCTTCATATACACCAATATACATATGTGGACAGGTACAACAGACATGTTAAAAAAGAATGAC
>NW_022196895.1:21403298-21416908 GCF_008632895.1 Mastomys coucha | reverse complement strand
AAAAAAAAAAAAAAAAAAAAAAAAAAAAGTTTTGTTTTATTTCTCTAAAACATAGAACAAAACAAAAAATTTCTAAAAAAGTAACATTATTATCTAAGTGAAAGGCATAATTCAGGCTGATTTTCTATATACAAACTTCATTCTAATATAAAAGTATCAGCCATCAACAAATAAATTATTAAGAATAAAAACATAAAGAATATCTAATCATGAAAAGTGAATTTGACTTACCAATCAATGCCAGGAAAAAGTAAAATGTGAAATTTAAATATTTCAAGAACTACTAAGATAACTCATTTCCTTGGCTAAGGCTTAAAGCGCATCTAACCTTTTTGCAAAGTGATATTTTATACTGATATCAAAATCATAAAAGGTTTTGTAGTTCCTAAAGACACAAAAAGACCCTCCTTTGAAGGTCTTTGTGTCTTTACTGAGCAGTATATATTAAACTAAGAAGCTAGGGAGAGGCTCAGTCAGTAGAGTGTGCTACTCAAGCACGAGGACCTGAGTTCAAATGAGGGCATAGTAGCATTTGTTTGCGACTTTCCCACTAGACAGGACTCAAGGACAGAGACAGGCGGACCCACAGAGGGGGCTCTGGATTCAATAAGAGACCTGTGTTACTAACAAAAAGCCCCCACCGAAACAAGTAAAACAAAACAAAGTGCACTGACAGAGAAGTAGAGGAGGATAACCAACTTCTGGTTTCCACATATGCACACAAGTGTGCACCCATGATCCCCCCCCCCACACACACACACAAACATGCACACATGCATGCAACATGTATACACACAAAAACCTGAATAAGTAAAACACTACTGACCTGTTCAGCTACTGAATCTCCTGCTCCTTTTAAAGACTCCATGAAGACGGAAGTGTTAGTCTCCCTGGAACCCTTAACTTTAACATCAGCTTTTGGATTTATCAACTTCAGTCTTGATCTTGTATTTTCTTCTGTGGAGATTCCTAAGAATGTTTATTAAATAAGACTTCAAAATTTGATATTATTAATTTTTTCAATTTAAAATTCATGTGTGTGTGTGTGTGTGTGTGAAGAAGGTTAAAGAAATAATTCAATAATTCAGTTAGGAGATATGGACATTTGTAAGTCACATTAAAAGCAATAAATTACAATATACTGAGATAACATTGAGGAAATCACAGGCTTTTTACATAGAGTATCTTCAATAACTCCACTTGACTACTCTTCCAACTGAAAAATCAATAAGCATAATATCTGTGTTTAACCTGAATCAACTTTTTATATTTTCTTTTGAGATATGAAATGTAAATTTTCAAAAAGAGTCTCTTCTCTTTAATAAATGAAGCACTTTTACAAACCATAAATGCTGATCTGCCCAGGCAGACCCTATGATGAGCCACTATTTCAGATCTTAAGAGGATCTAGTCAAGTGTTTTAAAACATTTGCTTTTTAAATTTTGTTTTGGAAAATCTTTTCTGTTTAAATATACAAGGTTGTCTCAATGATTAATTTTCTCCTGACACTTAAGGAACTAGGGAGGCTTCAAGAACTTTAGATATCATACCTGGAACATAAACCACTGATTGTTCTTCATCAGAAACTGGAGAAAACATAAAGGAAAGTATATAGAACAGTTTAAGATCCATGGGCTGCCCTTGTTCTGTATACTAAATTATCGCTTTTGACCTTACAATTTAGAACTTACTTACTGCTTTCTATTTCTTAGAAAATGAAAAGAGAATGAGTATTTTACACAACAGTCCCCGGATCTTTCCCTTACACTTGCTCCCAAACACAATACTTTTCCGATATGCACTCTGCTATTTTGCTGCTTTCCTCTTACAAACCATGCACAAGGCATGAAAAATAAATCATTTCAAAATAGACACTAGCTCTGAAGATCAAACAACGTTTTAGGGCAAGTCAGTCATACAAACACAAAGGAATATCTACTCTCCTGTAATATATTTATGAAATGTTCCAAGAAGTCCTATTATAGAGCCATGAGAAAAATCTAGGAAAAAAAATAACCATTTTCAATTTCAAAAGAAGAAATTCAGAAAAGATAGACAGACACAAATTTTTCTGTCACAAATGTACACACACACACACACACACACACACACACACACGCACGCACGCACCTATAAAGCCAATGATGATTAATTCCAAAGTCAGTATCATACAGAAGGCCCCAATGATGGTCTGTGGGATATTAAAAGAACATAGTAAATAGGGAAAATGATGTTCTGTGGGATATTAAAAGAACATAGTAAATAGGGAAAACAGAAGGAATAGTTGGGGGCAGTAGGAAAACTATTACTATTTATGACATTGTAGTTTACTAATAAAGTAAATAAATAAATCTTTTAGCTCCACATCAATCCTAGTGATGGAATCTTTTTTTCCAGGAATTACTAACTGGAATTGCCTAGCAATATGCTGGGCTTGGTGATACAAGCCTATAATTCTAGCTATTGGGGAGGCTAAGGCAGGAGGACTACAGAATGAGTTCAAGGCCAGTCTGAGTTAAGACCCTATCTCCAAGGAGGAGAAAGGTGGGGTGTGAGTGGGGTAAGGGCTGGGGCTATAGAAGGCTTACCTGGAATGAGCAAGGCCCTAAGATCTACCCACAGTAAGAGAAAAGTAGGAATTCTCAGACAACACCTATCTGAGCTACTGGGTGGTTTCTAACAGCCTTCTGAAGCAAATGTGCTATCCATCACAAGTTTAAGACTGGTTATAGACTAAGTATGGTGGTATAGGTATAATCCAAGTAATTAGGGGATGAAGGAAAAAGATCAAGAGATCCACTACATGAAACCCTGTCTCAAATAAATAAATGAATAACCAATTTTCTCAGACAGTAGATGGAGCATTGATAGCTTTGGAGAATTATCCAAAGAAGCTAATGCTGAATTCATTTCAAAATAGCTCTATGAAATAAAATGGCATAGTCTCCCGCACAACATAAACTTCTCTTTTACTTTATATCCTTAGTCTAACACAGAGCCTTTATACATACATAGTGGGCACTCAATACATGCTTAATGTTTGGAATGTACCTGAAGAAAAAAAAAAACGGAAAAATACTCAAGAAAATGGTACAAAATATGCGCCAGAGAGCACTGCTTTCAATTAGGAGGTGATGCAGGGTGTCCTCCAAGGATGTCCCACAAACACGGCATCTTTTCTAGATCATTCATAAAGGAGTCTGCTCACAACTGGAGGAAAGAGCCAGAAGGAAAATAGAATCCTAGTCAGCTTCATAAGCTCAAATACTTCTGCCTCTCTCCTCTTCCAGTCCTGACACACTTCCACCACTTGTACTCTCAGCTAATAATCTGTTTTCTATTGCCTTAAGACAACAAACTAGAAAGACCTCCCCATAGTCCCTTACTGCTAACAGAAGCATTCACACCCCAATCTATAAGCAATGGAGAAGCCCTTACATACACATACACACACACACACACACACACACACACACAAGACATTGCTGCTAATGTTTTCAATCCCGTTCTCCTTAACCAACCTTTTGTTTCTATTACGTTTTCCTACTAGCATCTAAAGATGTGCTACTCTCTACTGTTTTCAAAAATTAAACTAAATCCCTTAACCCTGTATCCCATTACTACACTTCTTCCCCCTTTACATCAAAACTTCTCCTGAGAGACTTTCCATTGTTTCCACTTCCTCTCCTAATTAGTCATGAACCTATCCCAACCAAAACTTGATTTTATCAACTCAACAAAACTATTTCTAATGCCCCAATATTGGTGAGCCTATTAATTTAATTCATAGGCTTCTTTGCATTGACCAATGAATAGGATTTGATATAATAGGATTTGATATAAATGACCACTCACCAAAATCTGTTTGCTTAGCTTCATTGATACCACACTCACAATTTTCCTATGACTTTTATAACAATTCTTGCTCCTTCCCTTTCAACTCCACTAGCCTAGCCATCCCTTGTCACTTAGAGAGTCTCAGGACACCTGATTTGGAGTGTTTTCTTTCCTTTTTCTACAGAGGCTCTTATTTAATTTTCCTGCCTTTAAGTACTATCAGTGAGCTTATTTCTGCCAAATTACTTTTTTGCTCAAGCCTATCTGCTAAAGTTAACACTGACATACCTGAGCACTAAAGTCTCTATGTTCATCTCAAAGACGGCTCCTCAGATAGCCTTTCCCATACTCTTAGCTGCTCAAGCCAACACCAAATCACAGAGTTACTCTTGACGTTTATTTCATATCTCACATTCAGAAAATTCTGATAGCATAACCTTCAACATATACCTACAGACCAACAACTTCTGACCAACAATGTGACATAAATCCAAATCACCTTTTCTCTCACCAGAACTACTATCATTGTCTCCTATCTGCCCTCTCTCATACCCACAAAAATTCTTCAACATTCGATTTTTCACAGAGGTCAGAACGAACATTTTAAAATTCTGTCATAACTATTCAGAATAAAAATACAAGTATTTACAAGACCTACAATGCTCAGGTTCTGATCCTTCCACCCTACCCCTCTTCTTGGTTCTCGTTACACTCCCCCTTACTGGTAACTTAAGGTTTCTACTCCTGTACAAACATCACAACCAAGAAGCAAGTTGGGGAGGAAAGGGTTTATTCAGCTGACATTTCCACATTGCTGTTCATCACCAGAAGAAGTCAGGACTGGAACTCAAGCAGGTCAAGAAGCAGGAGCTGATGCAGAGGCCATGGAAGGATGTTACTTACTGGCTTGCCTCCCCTGGCTTGCTCAGCTTGCTTCTTATAGAACCCAGGACTACCAGCCCAGGGATGGCACCGCCCACAAGGGGCCCTCCCACTCTTGTTCACTCCAGCTTGTGTCAAGTTGACACACAAAGCTAGCCAGTACAACTGGCATCCTTTAATTTGTTAGTGACTACACAAGCTCCTGTGTCAGAGGTTTTTCATTTTTTATTTCCTCAGCTAAATAACTTTCTCAAAATCTTCAGACTTACTCAGTCATTATCTTTAGGCCTTTGGTCATACATCACTGTTTGATTGAGGCCTTCTATGGATAATCACATAGGTACTTAAAACTGCACAATTCTCTCCAAGTGTGACCCCCTCCCCATTCTTTGGCCTTTATTTTTCTGTCAGGCACCTATAATTAGATGTGTTTATTAATAACCTTATCTCTCTAAAATGTTAACACAAAATGATGATTTTCAACCTGTATATTCAATTTTGTATGGACTCTCAAACAAAAGAATACCTAGTTTGTATTAAGCCATACACAAAGGGATAAAACTGATACTTATGTTTATGAGGTATGATCCCAACATCTATAATTACTAATTTCAATAAATGTTTTAAAAAATAGCATTAGAAGCTGTCTCTTCCAATACATATAACAACTACTTTGTCTCATTAAGAACTCAAATATTTAACTTATACAGAATGCCCCAACAAAGTTGTACTTTTTTTTTTTTTAGAAAGATCAAAAGAACAACAGGAATACCAAGTTGATGTTGGACCTACATCCTGCCTTATTTCTCTGTTTCTTTAGTAGAAGTATTTTAACAAGTTATAGAATTTTTTGATGGTGATAACATTCTATATCCCCAGAAGGAAAGTAGTAATTGGGATCTGGGGCAGAAGTGGAAGAGAGGAAGCAACATGTGAAAGAAATCAGCTAAGTATTACTTACTGTCCTTTGACCCACCAAACAGTGAATCATTTGCCACAACACAGGTGTATGCAATTACTATTTACTACAACGGCTTCCAGATAAATTCGTTTTACATCATTGTAAAGTCTTCATCTATTTTTATTTAAAAACTCAACCACAGAGATGATGATTATTGTTTTGAGCCACTCCCTTGTAGTCCAAAACTGTTGATATTATTATTAATATTGTTAATCCAGCAAGTACACATTAGTAACCAAATTTCGATACTGTAGAAAGAGTATCCACTTCTAACACTACTATGAACTTCATGGATTAATAAAGAAATAAATTCACAAGCATACGATTTTGTTTTACTAGATGATTGAAACCATAAAATGCAATGTGGCGTCCTCATTATTCATACCAAATAAGATGCCCAAACACTGTGTCAGACAACACTGCTAAATCAAAATGTAGGAGATACGAACAACTTTTTGTACAGGTGATGACCGGTCACTGATTATCTGCTCTCATATGATAGAAACTGAGAAACCTCTCAATTACATTTATTTGTTTAAGTGAAACAATGAAAAATCTTTTACTCAATAATATGCAAAGAATACCAGATCATAGGTGCATACTATATGTCTTTTTTCCTAGGGAAAATTTACCATGGAGTGGTCTGGGAAATGATCATCAATGTGACAGAAAGAAATCAAGATCCAAAGACCAAATGGTTCATAACTAACAATTTTTCCAGCAAATAGTCAGCAACATGTAATTTACATTGTATGGCCTATGGAAATATAAAATGAAAGTATCGGAGGCTGAATGTTAATTGGCCATTAGATGGAAAGCCTGAGGAAAAGAGGAGATATCAATAACGGAATTCCTTTCTTACATCTGAATTTCTATAGAACATAATTAACACCACAGTTTCCCATACAATTTCAATTTCTCATCATTAGTGGATAAATGGAAATGCTTTATGCTTTAGAGTAACTATTCAGCACATGAGAAAACGTAAAAGATAGGAGCTATATTATTACTTCTACAACAAATAGTGAGTGTTATGACTACATAAATGGAAGGCTGCTAACAACAAAAGCCAAGTTTTGGACCACACACTTTTAATTTGTTCAGTGCCAAGGAAACAGACCGCTACCTCTTCCGTTCTATATTAGAAAAATACCATTAGCTGTTATAAGCAAATAACTGTTTCCTAAGGAAAAGATTGATCCCAATTTCCTGACTTTCTAATTCAATACAGTGGTCCTAATGTACATATTTGCTTCTCGACTCTAATAGGTAAAAGAAAAAAAAAAAGATTTGCTTTAAGAATGCATTGGTAGCTTTCTTCTGCAATACATGTCAGTAATTTCATTTGCTTCTCACCCACCTGTCAGAGACAAGTGATAATTCTGTTTAGAGAGTGTACAACTCTAAACACTCAGCAGCACAGAATGCAAAAAGTATTCCTCTCCACACACATGAAACTCTAAGTAACTCAATAACGGAAACAGGTAATACAATTTTCTAAGTTTTCCTGGGAGCTAAGTAGAATGCTCAGAATGATTCTGCCAAACATAATGCCTGAAACACTGTCATCACCACTCCTAGCAAATCAACTGGCCTCTTTGCAGGCACTCAGAAACACTGATTACATTTCCTCTCCCAAGCAATGCCCCTACAGCAAGGAAGTATATAACCCAGACAAAAGTTAATCCTAACCTAATCCTGGAATTGAACCACTGTGAAATCTTGTCAGTTAGTGAAATGGGAATTCTAATTACTGCGCGACTAGAAGGCTTCACAGCCTCCTGAACAAAAACAACCCCCAAACTTCAATTTCCAACAGGGGTGACCCACAATCTAGTAAGTCAACAAACCTTCCAGGCACTTCCTGTCTTAACTCCCTGTCTAGCCCCAGCAGAACTCATCCCAATGAAGCCTGCGCCTCTCAAAATGAGGCGCTAGAAAATACCGCATCACTAAAGGACCTTAGGAGACCGAAAAGCAAATCAAACCACCTGATTTGCTCCTAGCAGTTGTACACTCGGTAACTCCACATTAAGAGAAGAGGACTCTCAACCCAGCTAGCAACTGTGTCCTCCCACACTTGTTCTCTCTATCACACTACAAGCTCACTTCGCACCCTCAATCAGCCACTGATCTCCTGCAAGGGATGGCAGAGGGGCGCTTCCAGCCTTGGCTGAGACTCCCCCATTACAGGACATCTTTGCAGAACCCACAGCTAAGGAGGGCGGGTTACCCGTGAGCCAGAATTCCCACCTAGCGACACTTCGTCGCCAGGTGATGGGCGAGCCGGGCACCCAGCCTGCAGTGGAAAGGCCCGTCCCTAGCCCGGGATTCTCGCCACGCTCCTCTGGCCCACCTAAAGCCTCGCGCCCCCGCCCTCGCCACCCAGGAGGTCGCGGCGCCCCCTAGCAGCGGGGCAAAGGATACAGTCGCGGCTCCAGAACGCGGAGCCCGGCAGGGAGGGGCCCGCCGCGCCCGCCATCTTGAAACAACCGCCACTGGAGGCGTCGAGCCGGGGCCGCCACGCCCCGGCCGCCAGGCTCGGTCCCCATTGGCCGCTCGGCGCAGAGGCCCGCCCCCGCTTGCGCCTCCGGCCCCGGCGAGGGGAGAGGCTCCGGGCCGAGGCGAGGCGGGGTCGCGGAGATGTGAAGTGAAGCCCGGGACAGGGTCTCGGGAACGAACGCCCGGCGGAAACGCTGCTGCCAAAGCCGCCCGGGCCGCCCATCCTCTCCTAGTAGAGCCCTCAGGCGCTGAAAACTACAACTCCCGGCATGCACTGAGCCCGACGGCCGCAGACCTGAGGCGGGGTCGGGCGCGTCAGCCGGCTAGCCGGCTGTCCACGGCGGCGCCGGGAACTGGGGCCGCCGCCGCCGCCGGCGCCGCGCGCGGTGCGAGGACGCGAGCCATGGAGGAGACACCGCCCCCACTGCAAGCCGGCAGCAAGCCTCACCTTGAGAAGTTGACCCTGGGCGTCACTCGCATCCTGGGTGAGTGGACTGGGACAATGGCTTAGAAAGGATGAAGGTGGAGTGCTGGGTGGTGGATGGACTGCGGCTAAGCTGGACCTGTCTGCAAAGGGCATCGCTGCTGCGAGTTCCTTAGATGGGGAGGGAAAGGGGCTGGGTATAATTTATCCTGGCCGGGAAAGTGTTTGCTGAGCGTTTCCGGATTGTTGCCTTGCATCTGCAAAAACAAGGACTTGAAAGAGGGACCAGGCATCTGGAAACCGGCTTCCTCAACCCAGGTTATATGCTTTGAAATGCAAGCCCTGCAAGAATGATGCTGCCAGTATCCAAGGCAGCAGATGCTTCGTGCCTCTGTGTACAGCACTCAGCTGTGGAAAAGAGCCAAAGCTGGCAGCGCTGAAGGGGTTGAGAGTTGGTCTTTTCCTTGTACACTGGTTAAGTGACCAACACTACTGGGGCTACAACGATAAAGAAACAGAGGGTGGGAAACAAGCTAACTTCCTAGCAGCCCAAAAACAAATTGGTAATGTCTCAATGACTAAGGTGCCTGGGCTTTCTGGCAAGTTAAGAAGAATCACGTTCCAGAGTTGATTGTAGATTTTCTGGGATAAAGGAAAGGGGCGGGGTAAAGCTGCCTGACAGGTTGAGAAAATATGCTTTGCTCTCACAATTGTAAAAAAAATTGCAGTTTCTCTACGGTGATCCACAGTTTCCCTGTATCATCTATTTTCATCTTGCTCTATACACTGCTTTGACAACTGCAGACATCTTGTTGTTGAGGCTATAACTTTAAAGACACTTAAGCGTATTCCTACCTATAACCATTTTTAGTTTCCCTAGCCTGCCTCCACCTGGAATAATTTCCATCCCAATGTGTCCTGCTCGTTGTTCAAATTTCCAATCAAAGTATTATCTCTAATAAACCTTACTCACATACACCCTTCCACCTTTCTCTCTTGTCAGCCTTTTTTTTTTCACCTTAGCAGTTGCTATGAGCACTATGTGAAATTGTGTGTTTTATTTGGCCCTTTTCTCTAGTAGAAATCTGCGACCAGACCTGATCTAGTCTAGCAATGTGTGATTTATTTAATATGTAAAAACGAATGTAATAGAATGTTAGTAGAACAAAGGACAAAGCCTACATTATCAAAAAGGTACTTGACAGAATCCAGCACTCATTCTTGATTGAGAAGAAAAATATATGTTCCGAATAGAAAGTACCAAGTATTGACTCATGTTTGTAATCCCGTCACAGGGAAATTATGATGGTGATCACGAAGTCAGGCTGACCTAATAATAAGATTTTTTTTCCCCTCAAAATAACAATTAAAAATAGAGTAGAAAACATTATCATTTGAAAAAGGTCATCTGTGAATAATCTCCTAGCTAACATCATAGTGAGAGATTACCTGCTTTACCGTTAAGCTCAACAACAACAAAATATGCTAAAAGGTCAGCAAAACTGGTCCAGGTGTGCTGATTCACTAGGTTCATTTTGTCCCAGCAGAAAGAGATAAAACAAAATCAACAAAAGGGAAAGAGCAGGCAAGGAAGCTTTAAAAAAAAAATCTGTGGGAGTTTTCAAGAGTCTTCTCACTGAATGCATCCAGGGCATACTTAATTTCTCTAGCAACATCTTTCTAACAGTATGTCTAAAGTGTCCTCTTAAACTAAGGAGTCCAGAATTTCCTTTACCTAGCATGTACCAACTTCAGTCTCCCAAAAGAAAAACATATATTGAGCATACTTTATTTGCATTTCAGTTTGGAGATAGTGAGCCATTTTCATCTAATGATGACAGAAACCTCGCTTAAATCCAGCTTCTTAAGTGCCATTGAAGAGTTAAGTTTGTAAGCAGGTCTTGTAAATGACTGCAGTCTCTACTTGACAGTTTCAGTTGTAGCATTTCTACTCAGCATTGTGAAAGAAATTCTGGCCAGAGAATTAGGTGGGAAAATGAAACAAATAATAAGAAAATTAAAGATGCCTCTGTTTGCAAATGATTAACTCTTACAAATTAACTCTAAGTAATTCACACACACACACACACACACACTAACTATACAGGAGCGAAAGTCAGTACAAAAATGAACTTAGGTTAACAAAGAAGTCTGTTGACTTGCACGAAAAAAATAAGTCTTTCGAAGGATATTACAACCAAAATGAGTGAGAAGAAATGCCATCTTTATAGAAGAGTGGTTTCTCCCAAGTAGATCCTACAAATTTAGGATCTGCAATTGCTATCAAATCTCAACACCTCTATTGCAGGAACTGACAGATTAACCCTAAAGTTAATATCAAAATATAAGAGGCCAGGAATACCCAAAACAATCTTGGAACAGAACATTTTTTTTCTCTTTGAAAATTTACTACATTGGGGCTTACTAAACATTTGAAAAATGATAGTAGTGATTATATAACAATATGAATAATTATGCCACTGATCTCTACACTTAAACATGGTAAGACGGATAATTTTTTTTTGTAACATGTAGTTGCTATAATAAAGATAATAGATCCCCCTGGGACTAGAGTTACAGTTATGAGCTGTCACGGTGGTGTTAGCAGTGAAAGGGTCCTCTGGATGAGCAGCCAATATTCTTAACTGGTAACCCATCACTCCAGGCCCCTTTAGTTTAGGTTTTAAGCAACTTAGAACTAGTGAATAGAATTTTAAATATGATACAAACAAGAAGAGTTTATAAAAATTTAACAAAATGTGTTATAGGGATACCATCAAGTGAAAACATAGCCTCAAGGAAAATATTTGTAAATTACATATGAACAGAGATTACAAGGTATCTATAAAGAACTCTAGAAATTCAGCAATTAACGACAATTTAAAGGCCCCCCATTTGATATTTCCTTGAGCCATATTTATATAAAGGTAACTTATTATTGTTACCTTTATATAAATATGGCCAAAGCCATAGTTAGATACTACTATGATTCCACTAGATTGGCCATAATAAAGACTGCATGAGGATTGTCAAATATTTGTGAAATTTGTTCAGATCCTCATGAGCTGTTGGTGAAATTGTAAACTGGCACAGCAACTTTGGAGAAGGGTTTGACTTTTCCTCAGAAGGAATTACCATGTGATTCAGCAATTCCACTTCTCTTTATCAATGAGAAAAAAAGTATTTACATACAATTATTTGTTCCCAAATATTTTTAGGAATATTAATGGTAGTAATATAAACTGAAAACACTGAATTATTCAACTAATGAATGGATATAAAATAAAAATAAAAATAAGGTATACTCAAACAATAGAAAAATATTTTTAATTTAAAATAGTTTCTCACATTATATGTCCTGATTAGTTTCTCCTCCCTTTTCTCCTCCCAGGTTCTCCCTGCCTCCTCTCCCACCCAGATCCACTCCTTTTATGTATCTCATTAGAAAACAAACAGGCTTCTAAGGGATAATAATGAAATATAACAAAAGAAAATACAATAAGATAAAACAAAAATGATCACAGCAAAGTTGAACAAAAGTAACAAACAGATGGAAAAGAATACAAGAGAAGGCACAGAAACCAGAGACCCACTCTTCACATGCTCCGAAATCCTATAAAACCACTAACTGGAATCCATAACAGAAACACAGAACATGGAGCAGACTTTTGCGGGCCTTGTGCAACTCATTCTCAGAGTTCATATAACCATTAATCATGTTGATCAGAGGGTCTTGTTTTCTTGGTGTCCCTATCCCCTCTGGCTCTTACACCCTTCTTAGACCTCTTCTACTGGGTTCCATGAGCTGTGAAGAGAGGGATTTGAAGGGGAAAAAAATCCTCTTTAAGGCTGAATGTTCCAAGGTCTCTCATTCTCTGCATCATTCTGGCTGTGGGTATCTGTTCTCATCTGCTGTAGAAGGAAGTGTCTCTGATGCTGCCTGAACAAGGCACTGATCTATGAGAATAGCAGAATGTCATTGCTAGTTTGGGGTTTTTATTTGTCTTTGGTTTTGCTGTTTTGTTTCTTAGAACAGTGGGATTTGGTTTTACCCTAGGAACTTGGGCCATCTAATCTCCCAGGTAGTATCAGGATGAGTTCCATCTTGTGAAGTGGGCCTTAAATCAAATGAGATACTGGTTGGTTACTTCTACAACCTTTGTGCCACCATTGCCCTAGCATATCTTGTAGGTTATGTAGACCAGAGGATTCATATCTTGTAGGCTATGTAGATCAGAGGATCTTGTAGGCCATTGTAGATCAGAGGATTCATGGTTGGATTGGTGTTTAAGTTTCTCACCTGGTAGCTTCCAAAGTCCCTTACTGTACCAAACATACCTACATATAGAAGTGAAAGCTCCATTCAGGCACCAGCTCAACTCTGCCATATTCAAGGAGTTGTGTTGATGTGGTCTTCAACAACTTACCATCAGTTTGAAGAGAGCAACTTACAGTCTTGGCAACAGCCTGGATTCCCATGGGAGCCCTTTGGCCAACAGCTCAATTAGATGTGGCCCAATCCCAGTACTGAAAGCTTCATTTGGTGATGAGAGTTCAGTGATTGGGGCTCTATCTCCCCCATTTTTTGGCAATTTCATTTAGATTGCCTTCATATATGTGTAATTTTAGGAAGCTTCTACTGTATTAGGTTTCCATACTATCTCTCACATGGGCCTCAATTTTAGCTGTCTCACTCTATATTCCCTCCCTTGTCCTCCTCTTTCCTTCTCACTTCCCCTGATCCTGTTGTCCCATCCTGCCCCCAAATCCATTCATAACTATCTATTTATTTCCCTTTCCCTTTCCTAAAGAGATCTCTGTGCCTACACCCACTCCCAGTCCCTTAAACTATGGGTCTATGTATTGTAGCTTCATTATTATTGACTTAACAACTGATATCCACATATAAGCAAGTACATACTATATTTGTCTTTCTGGGTCTGGGTTACCTTACTCAGGATGATTTTTTTTTTCTAGTTCTATTTTGCCTGCTAATTTCCTTT
>NW_022196895.1:21369504-21403208 GCF_008632895.1 Mastomys coucha | reverse complement strand
TTTTTTATAAACAGCTGAATAATGTTCCACTGTGGAATATACCACATTTTCTTTATCCATTCTGTTGAGGGACATCTTGGTTGTTCCCAATTTCTGGCTGCTATTAATAAAGTAGCAATGAACATGGTTGAGCAAGTGTCTCTGTGATAGGATAAAGGGTCCTTTGGTAGATGCCCAAAAGTGGCATAGCCAGCTCTTGAGGTAGATAGATTCTCATCTTCCTGAGGAACTACTATACTGATTTCCATAGTGGCTGTACAAGTTTTTACTCCCACTAGAAATGGATGAATGTTCCCCTTATTCTACACCCTCACCAGCATGAGCTGTCACTTGTTTTATTGATGTTAGCCATTTTAACTGATAAAAGTTGAAATTTTTAAGTAGTTTTGATTTGCATTTCCCTTTCCTAAAGAAATCTCTGTGCCTAACTTCTATGGGTTTATATATCGTAGCTGATATTCACATATAAGCATGTTGAATATTTCAGAGTTTCTCCGCCACTTGAGTTTCCTTGTAGTGGTAAATTATTAAAGTCCACTCTATGCTCCCTCTGGGTACACATACCTCTTATGCACCTGCCCAAAAGCCCTGGATTCACAAGTAAAAGACTTGGTTTATTTTTAATATGCCTTAACTAGCTCAATGGCTGGGCACTTCCAAACCTCCCCAGAGCTAGCACACTTTCTCCTTCCTGAGTTAATACTTACTAAATCTATATTTTATCTTTGCTGCCCTAGACCCTTCTGGGGCTGCCTTCCCTTTTGCACCTACATTTTTGCCATCAGTTTTGTCAGATATTAAAATGGCTACACCAACTTGGATTTTAGGTTCATTTGCTTGTAACAACTTTTTCCATCCTTTTACCCTGAAGTGATGACCGTTCTTAATGTTAAGGTGTGTTTCCTGGATGCTGCAGAATGATGGATCCTGTTTTCATACCCAGTCAATTAATCTCTGTCCTTTTACTGGGGAAATGGTTAATAATAAGAGAGAATAAGCAGTGTTTGCTGATTCCTGTTGTTTTATTGTTATGTTGTGTTTGCTCTTGAGCATGCTCGCACATGTGTGGTTTCCCCTCTTGATTTGTTGGTCTGGGGTTATATATTCCCTGTATTTTCTTGTGTGTAGTTAACTGTTGGAACACAGTTTATGAATGAAGCTGTATGAGGTTTCTCAGACCTCGTGAGAAAACTCCAAGTAAACAAGAATCTTGTAGTCCCTGTACCTCTGTAGCATGGGACATTCTTAGAATGTGCTTTCATGCCCTTTCCAAGTGTAGCAGATAGCAATGAGTCTTCCTTCAGATTACTTACAACTGGCATTTGGTTATTTGTGTATATGCCCCTATGGAAAAGCATGCCTGTGCCACATGTGGCTTGTCCTTATAACTGTAAACTTTACTCAGGTGACTTTTCTTAACTTCAGAGTATACATTGTCTGATGCTCTGAATAAAGTTGTCTATTGTATGAGACTTTAGTCTGCCCCATTTTTATGCCCTGCTCTCTCAGGTTTACAATGCCAACTAGAGCAGTAGACAGTTGGCCCCTTTAGGTTGCAGTTTTCCTTCTAGTGCCTTCTGTGGGGATAGATTTATAGACAGATACTGGGTGTTGTTGTTGTTGTTGTTGTTGTTGTTGTTGTTGTTGTTGTTGGTTTTTGGTTTTTTGAGACAGAGTTTCCCTGCATAGCCCTGTCTGTCCTGGAACTCACTCTGTAGACCAGCCTAGCCTTGAACTCAGAAATACACCTGCCTCTGCCTCCCAAGTACTGAGATTAAAGGCATGCGCCACCACTGCCCAGTGACAGATATTGTTTAAATTTGGTTTTATCAAGGAATGCTGCCTGTGCCCTGGGCCACCCACTACCCGATCCTACTTGCCCTTGGGGGTTGGAGATGAGGTGGTGCAGAAGCAAAGGCACAGATTCCTGCAGCAGGTGGGAACACTGCAGCAAGCTCAAGTGAACACTGCCACAAGCTCATTTAGTAATCCACAGGGGACGGGGGGGGGGGGGGGGGGGGGGGGGGAGCGCCCTTTATACCCTCCACTCCCATTCCATTAGTTCCATGCAAGATCTCCAAGCAGCAATTCCTGTTTGGCTGGCATTGTCTGTGTCAGCAATCCTTGGTGTCTTAGGCCGTATTCAATTAGGTCCTCCTGCAGGAGTTGCCTTTGTGTCTCCATGGCCCCTGGCATTTATGCAGAGGCCAGCGCATTCTTCCTATAGTGGACTATCTCGTGTTCTCCACTATTGATATTGTAAGTTTTGCTGAGTATAGTAGTCTGGGCAAGTCTCGTAGAGTTTGCAATACAGCTGTCCAGGCCCTTCTAGCTTTTAAGAGTCTCCATTGAGAAGTCAGGTGTTATTCGATTAATAAAGGTCTACCTTTATATATTATTTGGTCTTTTTCTACCATAGCTTTTAATAGTCTTATTTATTCTACATGTTTAATATTTTGTGCTTAGAGGATTTTCCTTTATGGTCCAGTCTATTTGGTGTTCTGTATACTTCTTGCATCTTGGCATCTTCTTCTTTAGGTTAGTTACATTTTCTCCCATGATCATGTTGAAAATGTCCTTTACACCTTTTACCTGGGTTGCTTCTCCTTTCTCTATCCATATTATTCTTAGAATTGGTCTTTTCATAGTGTCCCAAATTTTCTGAATGTGTTGTGACAGGATTTTTTTTTTAATTTAACATTTTCATTTCTTCTATTGTTTCTTCAATGCTGGAGCTTCTTTCTTCCATCTTTTGTATTCTGTTGTTTCTGAGGTCCCTATCATGTTCCTAAATATTTCATTTACGGATTTCCCACAGACTAGGCTTGCTTTTTTGGCTGTATCTCCACTCTCAGATCTTGAATCCTTTAGTCATTTCCTTCCGTTGTTGTGTTTTCATAGATGTCTTTAAGGGATTTCTGCATTTCCTCTTTAAGGACCTCCGAAATATTCATAAAGGCTGTTTTAAGGTCTTTTTCTTGTATTTCAGCTATGCTCCAGAACTCGGGGTCTGCTGTGGCAGGATTGCTTGGTTCTGTTGGAGACATAAATTGTCCTGGCCGTTATTGGCCGTGTTTTAGGCCATCTGGGTTTTGAAAGGTTGTAATTCTAGATGCTGAAAATCTAGTCTTGTCCTTTTGCAGGTGGATGTTTTGTTCCCTTTCTGGTTTTTAGGACAGTGTGGTAACTGTGTGTTCCCTATTAGGAATATCTTCTGGGATCCTGATAGCTGTGGCCACTGGAGGTTCCAGGTAAAATGTGCTTCTAGGTATTAAGAGTTCACACTTAGGCATAGGGATAAGCTAGGAGGGGGATCTGAGGAGGTCCATTAGAAGGAGAAAAGCAGGGTGTTCCATGGGAATGAGGGCAAAGAGCGGTGTTCTATTGCCCATTCCCAATGTTCTTTTTTGCTTCTGTTATCAGAAGAATGGCTTTGGTTTATTATATGGTGGCTCTGGATTCAAAGAAAGGAAAAGGAGAACATTTTGTCATCTTTTTTTTTAATTGATTTAAGTTTAATTGCATTATGATGAGAAAAGATAATTTCAATTTATCTGAATTTGTTAACATTTAAAAATGTTTTAAGTAAATAGAATTACATCTCATCCTTCTTTCCCTTTTGTACCCCAACTCCTCCCAGAGACCCCCCTGTCATACCTTTCATTTTTTTATTTTATCATATTCTTAAAATTTATAAAATATTGTAACAATAAAAAATAAATATTATAAAAGTTGTTAGATATAAAACAACAATCAATTTAACAGTCTTATGTAGATGCTTGTCTACAGCAATAATGAAAATTTGTTTTTCTCAATATAAATTTTAAATAACTCCAAACATATTAACTGTATGATATTTTAAAATAATTTATCACTATTAGTTTCCTTTAAAATGAACATAAATAGATAAAGTCTTTTGTGTGTTTGTTTTGTTTTTCAAAATCTTGGCTTAAAATCTTGGCTCTTTAGACAAGCATCTATATAACACTGTTAAATTAATTGTTGTTTTATATCAAACAACTTTTATAATACTCATTCTTATTGTTATAATATTTTATAAATTTTAAGGAATATGACAAAAAAAGATATTGTAGGTATTGAAGGGGAGTCTCTGGGAGGAGTTGGGGTACAAAATGGAAACAAGAATGTCATTTAATTCTATTTACTTAAAATATGTTTTTAAATGTTAACAAATTCAGATAAATTAAAATCATTTAACTTTTCTCATCATAATGCAATAAAAGTTAAATAAAATAAAATAAAATCTTGGCTCTTACTGTGCTACAAACCCAAAATAAGAACATTTTCTAGACATTGGAGTTCATTGTAATAGGCTGTACTTCAATGACCCTCAGATCACCAAAGGATTTTACCTCCATCGTAGCTAAGCTAAGAGTTGGCAGTTCTGCTGTGCCAAGGAATGAACTGTAGGCACGATTTTTGGATACAGATTTCCTGCTATGGTCAAAGCTATTTGACTTGAGTGATTGTCTTCATTCTCAGCCCACAGAGAACAGGTCACATTCATTTAATAAATGGTGTGTGTATTAAGATGGTCTATCCATAAAGACATTCACTAACTGTTTCAATGAACAATGGTACTGCTTGGAGGGTAGCACAGACATTAGGTGAGGGTAAGAAACTGGATCATTGGCTGTGATGATGTTGAAAAGCATTCATCTCAGAAAAAGAGTAACTTATAAAGTCCTCTTCTTCAAAATTAATACAGTAATTATAAATATCAAGTAAAGTATTCAGTCTCACTCTTTGCTGTTCTCTCACAAGCTACCTCCCAAACTAATTGTCTATGTTTCTTTTGGCTGTATAAATAATTTTGATATATGTAAGCTATACTGAAAATCATAGTATAGTGTAAAAACATCAAATAAACAATCCTACTAATAGAGAGGCTAAGATAGGAGAAGAATGATTCAAGACCATTATGTGGTACACAGCAAGACACTCTCAGGTACAAACAAACAAAGTGTATATGGATTGTACAATATTGGACCTATTTCTCAAATTACCAAATTAGGCCACTGGATGACAGCCAACAAATTTCCTAATTCCTCATATTTTTTTTGAATTTCAATTGATTAGGATATATTGGTAATATTAATTTTCATACTAAGAGATATTAAGGAAAAGTAATTTTTACTTCCTGTTATTTTTGTTGTTAGAGGTGGAATTATTTTTGTGTGGGTTTGTTGAAAAATTACTTTCTTGCTTCTTCTAGGGTGTAGTTTTACACCTTTATATTGGTGTTTTCCATTTATTATTCTTTGTAGGGCTGGATTTGTAGAAAGATATTGTATAAATTTGGTTTTCTCATAGAATATCTTGTTTTCTCCATCTATGGTAATTGAGAGTTTTGCTGGGTATAGTAGCCTGGGCTGGCATTTGTATTCTCTTAGGGTCTGTATGACATCTGCCCAGGAGCTTCTAGCTTTCATAGTCTTTGGTGAGAAATCTGCTGTAATTCTAATAGACCTGCCTTTATATGTTACTTGACCTTTCTCCCTTTCTGCTTTTAGTATTCTTTCTTTATTTAATGCATTGGGTGTTTTGACTATTATGTGACAGGAGGAGTTTCTCTTTTGGTCCAGTCTATTTGGAGTTCTGTAGGCTTCTTGTATGTTCATGGGCATCTCTTTCTTTAGGTTATGGAAGTGTTTTATAATTTTGCTGAAGATATTTACTGGCTCTTTTAGTTGGGAATCTTCACTCTCTTCTATACCTACTATCCTTAGGTTTGGTCTTCTCATTGTGTCCTGGATGTTTTGGGTTAGGATCTTTTTGCGTTTTCTTTGACTATTGTGACAATGTTTTCTATATCTTCTACACCTGAGATTCTGTCTTCTATCTCTTGTATTCTGTTGGTGATGCTTACACCGATGACTCCTGATCTCTCTCCTAGGTTTTCTAACTCCAGGGTTGTCTCCCTTTGTGATTTCTCTATTGTTTCTATTTCCAGTTTTAGATCCTGAATGGTTTTGTTCATTCCCTTCACCTGTTTAATTGTGTTCTCCTGTAATTCTTTTTTTTTTTTTTTTTTTTTTTTTTTTTTTTTTTTTTTTGCTTATATGTATATGTTTATTCTTGATTCTGAGGCACTATAGTGTTAAAACATCATGAGATTTTAAAAAGAGTTTCTAGGAAACATTAAAAATACATATATTGAAATTTCCAACAGAAAACTAATCTCAGACTCATCTTTCATCTTCAGAGTGGACTCAGGTCAAACAATCTTTTTTTTTCCTACTTTTTTTTATTAGATATTTTCCTTATTTGCATTTCAAATGTTCTCCCCTTTCCTGATTCCCCTCTGGAAAAAAAAACCCTATTCTCTCTCCCCTCCCCCTGCTCACCAACCCACCCTCTCCTGCCTCCTGGCCCTGGCATTCCCCTACACTGTTGTATAGAACCTTCACAGGACCATGGGCCTCTCCTCCCATTGATGACTGACTAGGCCATCTTCTGCTACATATGCAGCTGGAGCCATGAGTCCCACCATGTGTACTCTTTGGTTGGTGGTTTAGTCCCTGGGAGCTCTGAGGGGACTAGTTAGTTCATATTGTTGTTTGTTCTAAGAGGCTGCAAACCCTTCAGCTCCTTGGATCCTTGTCTAGCTCCTTCATTAGGGACCCTGTGCTCAGACCAATGGATTGCTGTGAGTCTCTACTTCTGTATTAGTCGGGTACTGTCAGAGCCTCTCAGGAGACAGCTATATCAGGCTCCTGTCAGCCAGTATTTGCTGGCATCCACAATAGTGTCTGAGTTTGGTGACTGAATATGAGAAGGATTCCCAGTTGGAGCAGTCTCTGTGTTGTCCTTCTTTCAGTCTCTGCTCCATAGTATGTCTCTGCAACTCCTTCCATGGGTATTTTTTCTCCCTTCTAAGAAGGATTGAAGTATTCACACTTTGGTCTTCCATCTTCTTGAGTTTCTTTCAGTTTGTGGATTGTAAAGTGCATGGTATTGGTACAGTGACAGGCAGGTGGATCAATGAAATAGAGTTGAAGACCCAGAAATGAACCCACACACCTATGGTTACTTGATCTTTGACAAAGGAGCTAAAACCATCCACTGGGAAAAAAAAAAGACAGCATTTTCAACAAATGATGCTGGCTCAACTGTCAGTCAGCATGTAGAAGAATGCAAATCAATCCATTCCTATCTCCTTGTACAAAGCTCAAGTCCAAGTTAATCAAGCACCTCTACATTAAACCAGATACACTGAAATTAATAGAAAAGAATGTGGGGAAGAGCCTGGTAGCCCTTTAGAATGCCTGGTAGTAGAGCTTTCTCTGAGTATTATGGGACTTGCTGCAGAGTTTGTGCCCAAAGTCTGCTCAGGAACCAGTGTCACCGGACTGGCAGAGTTCCTGCATGCCTGGGTCCCGCTGGTCCCAGTTACTCCCAGTGTTGGGGCAGATGTTGTGTCCTCCTCACCTCTGATCCTATGATCCTAAGCATGTTAGAGTGCCTGGGAGTGGAGCTTCCTCTGAGTGCTGTGGGACTGGCTGCAAAGTTTGGGCCCCTCTGTTGTCTTAAAGTTTAAGTGTAAAACTGGCATAGCTTGTCTTGATTGGTTTTATTCGTTGAGGCAGTAGAAAAACCAACTCTAAATTCAAGAAGATGGAAAGACTACCTTTAGGGAGAAGTGGTATGAGCATGCAAAGAAAGAAGGAATTGATACCACTCAACTTTAGGCTGAGTGAGTACATGGAGTGTAAACAGTGAGTAATTGTGTATCTTCTTGCAACCTTAGACACCAGACTCCCCATCGGTATAGCTACAGCACATCACTATACACATGCCACCAAAGGGACAGACAGTGTCTTCCTTCCCAACTTCCAGGGAGGTAGAAAGACTCACCTATGTTCTTCAGTTTTAGCACCATACTTTTGATATCTTAGAACATTAAAAGTAGAAAAAAATTGTAATTCTATAGCAATTTTTAGCTTTTCAAAACCACTTCAATTTTTGCTTCTTCTGCAAAAGAAAGCAGTAGTATTTTGTCTTACTGAAGTCAGAGGAAAGTTAAGACTCATCTTTCTTTATTGATCTAGTGACTATATAAAGATTAGAACTGGTCAAGTTCTGAATTCTTAGTTCCTACATTGATCTGTTCCTGTATTTCAAGGTCTGAGTTTTCTGAAAACTTTGAGAAATTTTCTTGATCCATAGAAAGGGCCCTGGCATAATAATAGGATCAGTCATCCACATAAACTTGTATTAAAAGAATGCCACATTTCAGGGTCTGGAGAGATGGTTGGGTAGTACAAGCATGAAGAGCATAATTTGAGTTTACAGATCTGCATAACTCTAAGATGGGCATGGCAGCCCACCTATAAATCTAGCACTTGGAAGGTAGAAGTGGGATCCTTGGCACAAGATGGCTAGGTATACCCCCCCATATCAGAGAGCTTTGCTTCAACTGAGAAACTTGGTTTCAATGAATAAGGTAGGTGGAAAGTGATCTAGGAAGACTTTTAAAGCCAACCTTGAGCTTACATGCGCTTCACATGCCTACCATACACACATATGTGTGTAAATCAAAAAGTCATTAAAGTTTTATTGACATTATACTTAGATTCCATATTTAAAAACCAGTGTACAGCTCAAAATGTAAACATGTAGTATTTACCTTGCATTGCATAGGATATGGTATCAACGAAGATTAGAGATCACTGCTAGCAAGAATAAAGTGCTTTTGTGGTGGAGGTAGAACTTGAGAAAAAAAATTATATATATATATATATATATATATATATATATATATATATAAGCAGAAGCATGGACTCAGAATTCTAGAGACCTACAGTTTGAAATTAAGGATGTTAACTTGGCACTGTGAAAGTGGAAAAGGTTGAATCATTTCTTTTTATCTTTCTGCTAGTTGGCTGGCAGTGTTTTGTTTTGTTTTGTTTTGTTTTCCTTTGTTTTATGGATCCTCCTACTGTGTCCTCTCCCCAACCCCAGTCTTGCATTTATTTATTTAGGCACTGTTTTGATATACAGCCTAAGCTTTCCTGGAACTCATTAACATAGTGTAGCCTGTACTTCTGGTAGATCGAACTCCCTCAGTCTGGCAAATACTTCCAATAGAGATAGGTACCACCATGCCTAGCTTAGACTACTTTTTAAATCCTGAACTCCATCAAGTAGAATGATATGTTCAGGAGATGAATTATATTTAGAAAAATGTTAGAAATCAAGTCTTCCTTTTTTGTTGTTGTTTTCTAGTTTTGTGAGACTTTCTGTGTAGTCCTGACTCTCCTGGAACTTGCCATGTAGACCATATTGGCCTCTAACTCACTGATATCTCCCTGCCTTCCTCTGAATTCCTGAGTGCTGGATTAAAGCAATGCACCTGGATAAATCTTATTTCTTATAGAAGGTTAAAGTGGTGCTACTCCTCATTCTTTTTAACTGTAAGAACCAAATACTTGGATATTTACTAAGAAGTCCAGTGTGAAATCACTGAAAGCTTAGAATCTCTGTACATTGTTCAACTAGGTAGATGTAGAGGGTTGTAGAGGTTCTGGTGGTGGTCTTCCTTGGGGTTATGCCGTGTCCTCCAGAGTTTACGGTACTGGGCTTTGGGGCTCAGCCAGCCCTTTCCTTTGCTCACAGGGTATGTAAACACTCATCAGAAGGATTGGATAGCCATAGAACAGTCATCAACATTTAAGCAACATAAAGCACAAAATGTGAGCAAGTCAATTACAACTTTATACTCTGTTTTACTTCTAGAATCTTCCCCAGGTGTGACAGAGGTGAGCATAATAGAAAAGATGCCTGCTGAACGTCATATGATTTCTTCATGGGAACAGGTAAGTGTTTCTGTGGCGAATTTTCATCTCCCAACAAAGAAAAGTCAACTTAAATGCCCCTGGCAAGGAGTGATTAGGACAAGAAACTTATTCTTATGTCAGGTCACAGCTGCCTTTTGTTCCAGTCCACTTTCCCAGTGAAGTGTCTCCTCTGCCCCCGTAAGCCTTTGGAGGCAGTGGGTGTTATTCACTGTGATACTGTACACGTGCATGTGCACGCACACACACATACACACACACACATACACATACACACACACACACACACACACACACACACACACACCCCACAGAAATTACAAGTCCAACCATGGGGAAAAAAGATGCCTAGTAGTATGCATAATGTTAGACAGAAAAATGGTAAGTGTTGCAGGAAACCACTAACCAGATCTGTGGCTGATTCTAACTAGTTTTCCTCTGGTGCTTAATCAGACTTAATGCTTTTCCTTAACAGAACTTTTCATGGTTCAGATCTAATGAAAAACTCTGTCTCTTAATTTTCACGACATCTCAGTACCAGAAGAGTTACACTATTATTAAGCATCTTGGTGACATTGCAATGGTTACTGAGTCCCTGACAGTTCATGATTGGTTACTCTCCAGTGCAGTGGGCTGATAATTGGACTACAGCTCAGAGTTTGACAAAAGATCACTTTTCTTTTCAGCCTTACTTAGAGTATGACCATAGATTCTAAGTTGTCTTGCAGTGTGTCTGTTGTAAGCATTTTACCACACAAGTGGCAATCCCCTGCGGCTCCTCAAGCTCCTACCCCTCTGCTTCACGCCTCAGTTCCTCCCTTTCCAGTATAGTGGCCGCTTCCTTAGAGGGTCTTGCTAATTTCTTTGAAACCTATATAAAACAAAGCAAACTGTTCAGGTTGTTTCTCCTTCTACCTACCTGTTTAGTCATTTGTTCCTTTGCAAGCAAAGCAAGAAAACATGTCTAAGTCAGGGTTCAGGAAGTATTTTCTGTTAAAGGAACAAATGATAGTGTAGTCTCTGTGGCATTCCTGTTCTGGTGTAGGAGCATTGAAAGCGGCCATCAACAGTACTGAAATGCAAGTGCATGACTGAGGAAAGATTTTTAGATAAAAAAGAAGGGACAGCGGAGCATTGTGCTGCATGCCTTTAATCCCACCACTGAGGAGGCAAAAGCAGGCAGATCTTTATGAATCTGAGGCCAGCATGGTCTGTAGAATGAGTTCCAGGATACCTAGGGCTACATAAAAACCTTGTCTCAAAAAAGTGACATGACAGACACAGAGTGCCTATGTGCTGTACTTTACCAAGCCCTGGTCTAAATGATTGCTCCATCTTTCACCTCTCAGTTATTCTTCAACTAGCTAACTACAGCCTCTCCTCTTCCACTGCCATTTCTTAATACCACCCTGTTACATCATTTCCTTGTCTGTGTTTCGAATCAGGGTAGTATTGTCCTTGTAAATTAATTTGGAAAGTTGCCTTCTTTCAATACATTGGAATAGTTTGAGAGAAACTGTAAATGTTTATTATATCCATAAGATATGAAGGTTAAACCATAAGGTTTAACTCTGTTTTTTTTGTTGATTTATATGAATGACTTGTTCACCACTAAAAGTTACCTATTGATAAAATAGTACCTGACTGTTGTTGGTTGAGAGTCTGTTCCTTTGTTAAATTAAATGTCTTTATTAAATATTTTGTCATATATATTATGCACATATATTTATAATTAGTACTTCTTGTTGAGTTGGCCCATTTTCATTTATATAATGACCATCTCTCTTTATGGTTTCTGATTTTAAGTCTATTTTACCTAATACAAGTATAACTACTCCTACTCACTTTTGATTTATTTTTGCATGCTATTGTGATCTGTTTTCCATTACTATAATGAATACCTGAGATAAATCATTTGGAAAGACAAAATGTTTATTTTGACTCATAGTTTTTGAGATTTCAGTCTTTAGTTTCTTGATATTTGCTTTTGGGCCTTTATAAAGGTGGTATATTGTTGCTGGAGTGTGCAGTGAAGAAGGCTGCTCCTTTCATAGCAACTGGGAGACAAAGAGCAGAAACGTGGAAGCTCAAATCCACTATCCCCCTTAAGGGCATGCTCCCACTGATCTAAGACTTCCAACTAGGTCCCACCTTTATAAAAGTCCCACCAACCACTTCCCCAAGTCTCTAATCCATGAGCCTGTGGGAGACAGCCAAGACCCAAACCATAGCACATAAACCTTCTATACTTGCACTTAAGATTCTATGGTCTGTCTAGTGAATTGAGTTTCTAGCAGGCAGCATATCATTGGTTTTTTGTTTTTGTTTTTTTCTATCCATTCAACCAATCTGTATCTTTTAATTAGGGAGCCTTAATCCTTTACATTTCAGGTTACTGCTGACAAAGACATTTTTATCATTTTGTTAATTTTTTTCATGCTAATTTCCTAGAGCCTGTGACTTTTTAATCTTCTCTTATTACCCATCCTATAGCTTGGTTATCTACTCTTAATGATAGTTTACTCTCACTCATTCTCTCTCTTGTGTTTCTGCTCTGCCTTGTTTTTGCTGGTGGTGGTATTTGATTGGTTTGGAGAATTGGTTTTGGTTGTTGATTTTTGTTTTGTTTTGTTTTTTCTGTAACTTGGATGTGTTTTAATGAAAGTGATTATTAACTCTCCTAGTTTCCATTCTATTGCTCTGGCAGAAAACCCTGACCAAAACAACTTAGGAAAGAAATGATTTATTTTAGCTCACATTTCACATAGCCGCTCATTGCATGGAAGCCAAAGCCGAAACTTGAAGCATGTATTTTTAGTTTGAGATAGGTAGAAAAAAATTAAGTTTGTCTTACAATTTTGGAGATCTAAATCAATCATGGCAGGGAAGGTGTAGCAAACAGAGCAGCTTATATCATGGTGGCCAGGAAACAGAAAAAGAGAAATTCCTGTGAAAGGAAGGTCTTTCTTATTTCTCACTGGTAGGACATCATTGTATGGGATATTGTCTCCTCTCTCAATTAATCTTGTCTAGAAACACTGACATACATACTCTGATTTATTCCTAACTAATCTGGGTGCATCTTTAGTCCAGTAAAAATGATTGTGTTTATTTTCTTCAAATTATTTTTTTCTAATTTTGATAGTTTGGTTATTCCATGTTCTTTAATTTTTTTCTTGCTAGCATCTATTAGGGCAGAGGTTGTCAAACAACCCCTTGTCAAAGGGGCCATGACCCCTTTGACAAACCTCTATCTCCAAAACTTAAAATTCCTAACAGTAGCAAAATTACAGATATGTAGTAGCAGTGAAGATAATTTTATGGTTGGGCACAACTCACTGCAGCATGAGACACTGTATTAAAGGGCTGCAGCATTAGGAAGGTTGAGAGCCACTGCATTAGGGCCCTTGAACTTCCTAGACTGGATAGTAATTATGCAAGACTTTGAACTTCTAGACAAGATTAGGCATTTTTTCTAGTTGCCAATTATTTTCAGTAATTATTTCCTTGCATATTTTTCTATGCTGCTCCCTTCTTCTCAATACCCATTATGTAATAGTTTGTACTCTTGTTCATTTCTTATTCTGGCTTGAGATTGTTTCAGAGATCTGTATTCAACCTTCGAAATCTTCCTCCTGCTTGATCTATTCCACTGGTGAGATTCGTAGTGTATTACTTAGCTCTTTAACTTCAGAATTCCTTTTCCCCCCTACTTATAATTGTTATTTCTTTGTTAATTCATATCTTGTATCTTATAAATTTTCCTTTAAAAACTTGCAGTTGTCCCACAGCCCCCAGAAGAGGCTCCACTCCCAGGGGCTCTAGCACACCCAGTATCTTAGGATCAGGGGTGAGGACACAATATCTGTTCCAACATTACCAGGAGTAACTAGGACCAGCAGGATCCAGGAATTCAGGAACCCCGCCTGAGCAGTGGAGTGGGTTCATTCCAGTCTACACCAGATTACCTTGGGCCAGTCCCACAGCCCGCAGAGGAGGCTCCACTCCTAGGCACTCTAGGACACCCAAGATCCCAGGATCCAAGGATCCCGGGAGCTTGGTCACATCAGGAACTCAGGATCTCAGAGACAGTTTGTCTCCCAGGAATTCATACACACCCAGAATCTCAGGATCACAGGATCCTGGAATCTCAGGATCACAGAGAAAGCTTGACAGTTCTGATTCAACCAGTATTACAGGAAGGACAGGCTCCAGTCAGATATAGCAAGGGCAGGGATCACTAGAGATAATCAGATGGTAGGAGGCAAGGGCAAGAACATAAGCAACAGAAACCAAGGTTAATTGGCATCAACAGAACCCAGTTCTCCCACCATAGAAAGTCCTGGATACACCATCAAACCAGAAAAGCAAGACAAGGATCTAAAATCACTTCTCACGATGATGATAAAGGACTTTAAGAAGGACATATATAACTCCTTTAAAGAAATACAGCAGAACACAGGTAAACAGCTAGAAGCCCTTAAAGAAAAAACACAAAAATTCCTTAAAGAATTACAGAAATACACAATCAAAGCATCAGGCAAATCAAAGGCAAAGGAAATGAACAAAACCATCCAAGATCTAAAAATGGAAATAGAAACAATAAAGAAATCACAAAGGGAGACAAACACTGGTGTTAGAAAACCTAGGAAAGAGATCAGGAGTCATAGATACAAGCATCACCAACAAAATATAAGAGATAGAAGAGAGAATTTCAAGGGCAGAAGATACCATAGAAAACATTGACACAACAATCAAAGAAAATGCAAAAAGATCCTAACCCAAAACATCCAGGAAATCCAGGACACAATGAGAAGACCAAACCTAAGGATAATAGATATAGAAGAAAGTGAAGATTCCCAACTTAAAGGGCCAGTAAATATCTTCAACAAAATTATAGAAGATAACTTCCATAACCTAAAGAAAGAGATGCCCATGAGCATACAAGAAGCCTACAGAACTCCAAATAGACTGGACCAGAAGAGAAACTCCTCCTGTCACATAATAGTCAAAACGCCAAATGCATTAAATAAAGAAAGAATATTAAAAGCAGAAAGGGAAGCCTATCATATAAAGGCAGGCCTATCAGAATTACACCAGACATCTCAGCAGAGACTATGAAATGCTAGAAGATCCTGGGCAGATATCATATAGAACCTAAGAGAACACAAATGCCAGCCCAGACTACTATACCCAGCAAAACTCTCAATTACTATAGATGGAGAAAACAAAATATTCCATGACAAAACCAAATTTATACAATATCTTTCCACAAATAGCCCTACAAAGAATAATAGATGGAAAATACCAACACAAGAAGGAAAACTACATCCTAGAAAAAGCAAGAAAGTAATCGTTCAACAAACCCAAAAGAAGATAGTCACACAAACATAATTCCACCTCTAACAACAAAAATAACAGGAAGTAACAGTAACTTTTCCTTAATATCTCTTAAAATCAAGGGACTCAATTCCCCAATAAAAAGACATAAACTAACAGACTGGATATGTAAACAGCACCCAGAAGCAAAAAGAACTATACAAAGAATCAACAACTAGGATCTAGTTCTTTGAGAAAATCAACAAGATAGATAAACCTTTAGCCAGACTAACCAGAGGGTACAGAGATAGTATCTAAGTTAACAAAACCAGAAATGAAAAGGAACTGGGGAAATTCAAAAAATCATCAGATCCTATTACAAAAGCCCATACTTAACACAACTGGAAAATGTGGGTGAAATGGACAATTTTCTAGACACATAGAATGTACCAAAGTTAAAACAGGATCAGATAAACCATCTAAACACTCCCATAACCCCTAAAGAAATAGAAGCAGTCATTAATACTCTCCCAACCAAAAAAAACAAAAACAAAAACAAAAAAACAGGACCACTTGGGTTTAGTGGAGAATTCTATCAGACATTTAAAAAAGACCTAATACCAATACTCTTCAAACTATTCCATAAAATAGAAACAGAAGCAACACTAACCAATTCATTCTATGAAGCCACAATTACACTGCATATTCTCCCTTGAAGATGGAACAGTTTCTGTCTAATCAGGAACTTGTTACAATTTCCATTCATAGAGGACTTCATAAGACATTTTTTTCCCTCTTCTGTCATGTTTAATATTCTAAATAGATTTTAAAAACTTGTTGAGTGCATATTACTTTTAGCTTCAGAGGATATCGTATATATTTAAGAGGTATTTAACTATTATAAATTATTTTGATGACTTTAAAATTGTCATTATTGTTGAGGGACATCTGGGTTGTTTCCAGTTTCTGGCTGTTATAAATAAGGCTGCGTTGAATATGGTGGAACATGCGTCCTTATTACATTTTGGAGCATCTTCTAGGTATATGCCCAGGAATGGAATTGCTGGGTCCTCTGGTAGAACTATGTCCAATTTCCGGAGGAACCGCCAAACTGATTTCCAGAGTGGTTGTACCAACTTGCAATCCCACCAGCAATGAAAGAGTGTTCCTCTTTCTCCACAACCTCGCCAGCATCTGCTAGCACCTGAGTTTTTTATCCTAGCCATTCTGACTGGAGTGAGGTGGAATCTCAGGGTTGTTTTGATTTGCATTTTCCTGATGACTAAGGATGTTGAACATTTCTTTAGGTGCTTCTTAGCCATTCGATATTCATCAGTTGAGAATTCTTTGTTTAGCTCTGTACCCCATTTTTTAATAGGGTTATTTGGCTTTCTGGAGTCTTAACTTCTTGAGTTCTTTGTATATATTGGATATTAGCCCTCTATCAGATATAGGATTGATAAAGATCTTTTCCCAATTTGTTGGTTGCCGTTTTATCCTATTGACAGTGTCTTTTGCCTTACAGAAGCTTTGCAACTTTATGAGGTCCAATTTGTCAATTCTTGATCTAAGAGCATAAGCTATTGGTGTTCTATTCAGGAAATTTTCTCCTGTGCCTATGTGCTAAGGCTCTTCCCCACTATCTTTTCTACTAGTTTCAGTGTATCTGGTTTGATGTGGAGGTCCTTGATCCACTTGGACATGAGCTTTGTACAAGGAGATAGGAAAGGATCGATTTGCATTCTTCTACATGCTAACCACCAGTTGAGCCAGCACCATTTCTTGAAAATGCTGTCTTTTTGTGGTACATCTACACAATGGAGTACTACTCAGCTATTAAAAACAATGAATTTATGAAATTCTTAGGGAAATGGATGGATGTGGAAAATATCATCCTGAGTGAGGTAACACAATCACAAAAGAACACACATGGTATGTACTCTCTGATAAGTGGATATTAGCCCAGAAGATCGGAATACACAAAGTACAATCCACAAACCACAAGAAACTCAAGAAGAAGGAAGACCAAAATGTGGACACTTCATTCCTTCTTAAAAGGGGGAACAAAATACCCATGAAGGAGTTGCAGAGACTAACTATGGAGCAGAGACTGAAGGAAGGACAACCCAGCCTGATATAGCTGTCTCCTGAGAGGCTCTGACAGTACCCAACTAATACAGAAGTAGAGGCTCACAACTATCCATTGAATTGAGTACAGGGTCCCCAATGAAGGTGCTAGAGAAAGGACCCAAGGAGCTGAAGGGTTTGAAGCCCCTTAGGATGAACAACAATATGAACTTCAGAGCTTCTAGGGACTAAACCACCAACCAAAGAGTACACATGGTGGGACTTATGGCTCCAGCAGCATATGTATAGTAGAGGATGGCCAAGTCGGTCATCAATGGGAGGAGAGGCCCTTGGCCCTGTGAAGGTTCTATGCCCCAGTGTAGCGGAATGCCAGGGCCAGTAAGCAGAAGAGGGTGGGGTGGTGAGCAGGGGGACAGGGAGGCAACACAGGTTTGTTCTTGTTGTTGTTTATTGTTTTTTTGTTTTTTGGAGGGGAAACTGGGAAAGGAGATACCATATGACATATAAATAAAGAAAATATCTAATAAAATAAAATAAAATTGTCATTACTGAGTTGTATATTTTAAAATAAATTTTATTAGTTTAATAAAAAATACTCAATAACAAACTAGCAAACTGAATATCCAGGAACACATCAAAAGTATCATCCACCATAATCTGATGTAGTTATCCTTCTTGGGTTGTAGTTTTCCTTTTAGTATTTTCTGTAGGGCTGGATTTATGGATAGATATTACTTAAATTTGGTTTTGTCTTGAAATATCTTATTTTCTCCATGTATGGTGATTGAGAGTTTCACTGGGTATAGTAGTAGAGGTGCACCTGTGGTTTTTTCGAGGTTCCAAGATATCTGTCCAGTCCCTCCTAACTTTTAGAGTCTCTGTTGAGAAGTTGGGTGTAATTCTGATAGGTCTGCCTTTTTTGTTACCTAGCCTTTTCCCCTTGCCAGTATTCCTTCTTTGTTTTGTAGATTTTGTGTTTTAACTATTATGTAACAGGAGGATTTTTTTTCTTATCCAGTCTAATTGGTGTTCTGTACTGTTCCTTTATGTTTGTTTATGGATTTTTTTTCTTTAGGTTGGGAAAGTTTTCTTCTATGATTTTGTTGAAAATATTCTTTTGGTTTTTGGAGCTGGAACTCCTAACCTTCTATTCCTATTCTTCTTAGGTTAGGTCTTTCATTGTATCCCAGATTTCCTCGATGTTTTGTGTCAGGAATTTTTTAAATTTAACATTTTGTTTGACTGATATATTAATATTTTCTATTGTATCTTCTACATCTGAGATTCTCTCTTCTATCTCTTGTATTTTGCTGGTGATGCTTGCATCTCTTGTTCCAGTTCTCTTCCCTAGGTTTTCCATCTCCAAGATTCCCTCAATTTGTGTTTTCTTTATTGCTTCTATTTCCATTTTCGGGTCTTGAACAGTTTTATTTAGTTCCTTTGCATGTTTAATTGTGTTTTCCTGTATTTCTTTACAGAATTTTTTTTCCTCTTCAAAGGCCTCTACCTGTTTGATTGTATTTTCCTGTTAGGGATTTGTTCATTTCCTCTTTAAAGGTTTCTACTATCTTTATAAGATTGGATTGAATGTCATTTTCATGTGTTTTGGTTGTGGTAGGATTTTCAGGACTTGCTATGGTAGAATAGCTGTGCTCTGGAGGTATATTACCCTTTTGTTTATTGTGATCTTTCTAGGGCCTTTAGTCATCTGGATGTCCCTGGGTGTTCCTGTTATAGTACATATTGGGAGGCAGCCTAACCTCAATGATCCTAGTGTGGTAGGTCTCTAGAGGGTATCCCTTGGCTGGTCAATGGTACTCAGGGGGTAGTACCAGTCTCCCAGAAGTTGTGTGGGGACAGCTTGGGAAGCAGATTGAGGAGAGGCAGGTGGAGAGCTGACTGGAAAAATGGAGGTCTAGGGGGATAGCTGGCTGCACAGGGCAGCTGGGCATGCTCCAGAGGACTCAGCAATGGGCAGGGGGTGGGGAAATCAAAAGTTAGAATCTTAGCAACACTTTACTGAAGATTTCATAAGATGAAATGAAATCTGTCGTACATGTCATAACCTAGAAATGCTGCTTAAATCGCCTTATAAGCCTAATTTTAGCATATGATGTTATTATAACTTTTCATATCATTTTTTTCTATCAAGTTGCACCTCCCCCACCTCTATGGTTCTGTAAATTTCACCTTAAAGTTTATTTTTTTATCTCAGATTATCAGTTTAAATGACAGTGCCCAAGGTCACTCGGCTAATGGCAAGTTGTAATATGAACCCAGATTGTCCTGCTGCAGAACACCACACTTGGTACTTAAAACTGACAGTATGACCCAAAGTCAATGATGCACACAGTGGTTATTATCATATTTTAGATGGATCCATAAGCCAAGAGCTTGGATAGTTGCTGCTTTATTGTCTTTTAACCTCTGCAACCATGTCCGAAGTTAGTGGAGAAGGTTTTAGAAAAGACCTGAAGAACTTACCTCTCTCTACATTTCAGGGTTTTGAGTTGGCTAAAGACAGTCAGATCTCTATATAGTTGTAAGTGAGTTAGTGTTTAGGTCTTGATCCTATTACTGCCTGAGAATACACTAAGCTATCCCTTTGTTTTCTGCACAGCTAGTTTGAGTGAGGTGTTGGTTTGGTTTGGTTTGGTTTTCCCATAAGAAATACTTTTGTATATCTTTTGGGGAGGGGGCGTAATTTGGCTTACACTTCCAGATCATAGTCTGTTATTGGAGAAAGTCAGGACAGGAACTCAAGCAAGGTTGCAACCTAGAGATAGGAGCTGATGCGCTTGCTTCCCATGGCTTGCTAAGCCTGTTTTCTTATAGAACTCAGGACTACCAGCCCAGGGATGGCACAAGCCACAATGAACTGCTCTCTTTCCTCCAACCCCCATTGATCACTAATTGAGAAAATGCCCTATAGCTTGATCCTATGGAGGAGTTTCCTTAACTGGGGCTTCTTTCTTGTAATGACCCTAGCTTGTGTCAAGTTGACCCACAAATCCAGCCAGTTCAATTGACCCCTTGCCAGTTTGGCACTCAGATACATCACTATTAAGCCACAGGCCTTGCTTTCTTATTCATCCCCAAGAACTGTCTTCTGAGAGGCTTCACCCAGCAGCTGATGTAAACATACAGAGACCCACAGCCAAACAACTGGCAGAACTCTGGAAGTCTTGTGGAAGAGTAGGAAGAAGGATTGACAGAGCTGGAGGGATCAAGAATGCCACAGGAAGACCTACATAGTAAACTAACCTGGACCCATGGGGGCTCCCAGAGACCAAACCACCAATGAAAGAGCATGCGTGGGCTGGACCTAGGCCCTACACAGATGTATCAGATGTGCAGCGTGTTCTTCATGTGGGTCTCCTAACAGAGCAGGATCTGTCTCTGACTCTGTTGCCCGCCTTTGGATCCCTTTCTCATACCTGGGCTGCCTTCTCTGGCCTCAGTGAAAAAGGATGCCCATACTCCTACTGTGGCTTGATGTACCATGGTGGGTACCCATGAGGGGGCCGTCTTTTCTCTGAAGAAAAGAAGAAATGGGGATAGAGAGTTTGTAAGGGTGGGACTGGGAAGAGAACTGCAATCAGGCTGTAAAGTGAATGAAGAAATTAAAGAAAGAAAGAAAGAAAGAAAGAAAGAAAGAAAGAAAGAAAGAAAGAAAGAAAGAAAGAAAGAAAGAAAAAAAAAACATAAACGTCCCACAGTCTTTACAAATTCAAACACATGAAAATTTTAGTCCCTTTAAAATATCTAATCTCTAGTTCAAAGTCTCCTAACTGTGGGTTCCAATAAAATACTTTCTTACTTCAAGAGGGAAAATCACAATCATAATCAAATCAAAACAAAATCAAACCCCACCCATCCTATATCTGGGATCCACTCCTGATCTTCTGGACTCCTCCCAATGGCTTGGGTCACTTCCATAGCTCTGCTCTGTGTAGCACACAGATTGCCTTCTAGGCTCAGCTGGTATCAATCCACTGCTGCTGCTGTTCATGGTGGTCATCCCATGGTATTGGCATCTCCAAAATGCTAGAGTCTTCTGCTGCCACTAAGTTTTATCTGTACACACACAAACACAAATTCAAAACTAGCAACTACTCGCTAGGCCCAGTTCCTCTCTAGTAATTTTGTAGGTAATTATTGATCCTCCTAGAAGATGGTTAACATTGTATGCAGAGCTCTGAAATATAGCCTTCATTCTCTCTCTAAGCCCTGACCTAACACCAAGCCATTTGTGCTTCTAGAAAAACAATTGTGTGATGCCCGAGGATGTGAGAAACTTCTACTTGATGACCAATGGTTTTCACATGACCTGGAGTGTGAAGCTAGATGGTAAGTCATCCTCCTTGATATTGGAGAACATTTTCCTGTTGGAGTGGTTAGATGAGGCAACGTTGACGTTCCTTAGAATTTTACTGTCTTTTCTTTTACTGTTTTCATGAGTCTCAAGGGTTAAATCCAGAAGCTGTGATTCCCTGCCCCTCCCCCACCTAAGCCAATTGATGTGCTTTACCTACTCCCACCCTGTTTGACTCTGGTTTGTCCTGATCTAGAAGCCCAATTTAGAGACTTCCTGTTAAAGGAAATCATTAGTCACCACATAGAGAAGCCAACCAACTCAGACATTAAGCATCTGAGAACTCCTCCTTGGGGCCTCAACACTCTCTCTTTGCTTTCCTGAAACAGCTGACCAAACAGTCTTCCAAACTCAACCTCATTCTCACCATTGTGCAACTTTAAGGCTCTAATCCTCAAACTAGAGCTTCTTTCTTTACACCTCGCCCTATGTCACCAAACACCTTATTTGCAGGCTTTTATCCAAGTCATGTGTCTTTGCCTAAACATTTGCATTGCAGATGCAGAAGCCTAGCTTGTTACATGCCAGAGAGTCAGACAGTATGTGAACATGAGAGGTGCCACTACACATGTGTATGAAAACTCTTCAAAAAGTTCATACACTAGGAAGTCCTGAACCAGCCTCTGGGGCCCAGCTAGTTCTCCCACAGACCTACCAGGTGTGACCTCAGGAGTTCTTTATCATGTAAACCTTCAGCCACCTCCCAAAATCATTCTATTGAGTAGCGTAAAGATTTTGTTCATAGCTGTAATATCTTCTGTTACTTAATTTGCCGGTCCTGGTCTTTTTATCCCCATTACTAAATGGCTTAATGCAGTGACAAAAAGGGAAATGGAGTTAGAGAGATGGCTGTGTGGTTAGCAGCATTTTCTGCAATTCCAGAGGACCAGAGTTTGGTTCCCCCATCACTTAGGTAACTCACAATCACCTGTAAATCCAATTCCAGAGGATCCAGTGACTCTTCTAGCTTCTAAGAGCACCCACACACAGCAGATACTCATACACACATACGCATTAATTAAAGAGTAATGTTTTTAAAGGGAGCAGAGGTAAACTTTGATATTTACTTTAGTGATCTTTCCTGATATTTCATGATCTAAATGCCTTCATTCACTCTATCCTTTTTAGATTTCTAAGTCTTTGTGCGTCACCCTTTATCTGGCATCCTATATCAGTAGAATTCCATATAATATAAAGCAACGTATGTGTGCTATTCCTTAGTTAGACCCTATTCACAAAAGACCAGACCTATCACACATGAAGTTCTTTCTATCAAGTAAGGGAAAATGACTAATAGAGGGGGAGATATTTTCCATCATGAAGGCTTATAATAAAAAGATAAAGGACCAAACCATTATTTCATTAGAAACTGTAGTTCTGGCTAGTAGAAGGGAAAAAAGAAATAATATGTTTTAAGTTATGTATTCTTCAGAGTTACTAACTCTGGATTTTTTAGCCCTTTAAATATCCCTTTAAAATCTTTTCTTCAATAGCACCATAATAAGCCTGGCTGGAACTATTCCACCATCGTTGGCACCCAGTTCCTGTTTACATGAAAGGCTGGTGGTTTGGGGTATATAATGAATTCTCTTCTGTGCACTTTCTATCAGGCTCCTCAGCCCTGAAGCCATTCTCGGTGGACTTTTGGGGTATTCAAGCAAAACCATTGCCTAAGCTATTACTTTGTCATACTTTTTGTCCTATAGACCACATTATTCCACTGGGAAGCATGGTGATTAACGGCATTTCAAAACTGACTCAGCTCATCCAGTCTTCTGTGTACTCACTTCCTAATGCACCAACTCTGGCAGACCTGGAGGATGATACTCAAGAAGGTACCTAGGAAAACCCCACTTTGGGTTAGAAATTACCCTCTTGTCTCATTTTATAATACTGAAAATGATAGGAACATGCTGCATCATTAACCCTATGTTCCATTAAACTAACCCTTCTCATGCATAGCTTCTGGAAGTGAGATAGAAGCAGAAGAAAAAACAAAGGAAAATTTCATGAAGGAAATTTCAGGGTCATGTCTGTATCCCATTTTTAATTGTATTATCTGATTTTTTGATATCTAATTTTATGAATCCTTTATATATTTTGTATATTTAGACCTCTGTCAGATGTAGGATTGGTAAAAGTCTTTTTCCTATTTCATAGGCTGGCTCTGTCTGATTGATGGTGTCTTTTGCCTTACAAAGGCTTTTGAGTTTCATGAGGCCCCATTTATTAATTGTTGATTTTAGTGCCTGTGCTATTGGCGTTCTCTTCAGAAAGTTGTCTCCTATGCCAGTGTGTTTGAGACAGTTCCCCACTTTCCCTTCTATCAGGGAAAGTGTCTGTTTTTATGCTAAGGTCTTTGATCCACTTGAACCTGAGTTTTACGCAGGGTAATAAGTATGGCTCTATTTCCATTCTTCTACATGCTGACATTCAGTTTGACCAGCACCACTTATTGGAGATGCTTTCTGCTTTGCTTTGCTTTGTTTTGTTTTGTTTTGTTTTGTTTTAATGAAAAAAAAACTAAAACACCTTGGGCTGGAGAGATAGCTCAGTGGTTAAGAGCTCTGACTGCTCTACCAGAGGTCCTGAGTTCAATTCCCATCTGTAATGGGATCTGATGCCCTCTTCTGTAGCTGCAATGTACTCGGATACATAAAATAAATAAATAATTCCTTTAAAAAAAAACCTAACTGGTGTTTGTAGGTGTATGAATTTATGTGTGGGTCTACAATTCAATTCCATTGATTAACATGGCTGTTTTTTTGCCAATATCATGCAGTTTTTGTTAACTGTTGCTCTATAGTACAACTTGAAACGAGGGATGGTGATTAGGCAGTTTAGTGTTCAGAGTCATTTTAGCTCTCCTGGGTTGTTTGGTTTGATTTGGTTTGATTTGGCTTGGCTTGGCTTGGCTTGGCTTTCCTTATAAAGTTGAGGGTTGTCCTTTCAAGGTCTGTAAGGAATTGTGTTGGAATTTTGGTGGGAATTGCACTGAATTTGTACATTGCTTTTAGTATAATGGCCATTTTTACTATGTTAATCCTTGTCTATCTATAAGAATAGATCTTTCCATCTTCTTTAGCTTCTTTCTTCAGAGTCTTAAAGTTTTTATTGTACAAGTCTTTCTATTGCTTGGTTATAGTTACCCCAAGATATTTTCTATTATTTGAGGCTATTGTGAATGGTGGTTGTACTGGCTGGTTTTGTGTGTCAACTGGACACAGGCTGGAGTTAACACAGAGAAGGGAGCTTCAGTTGGGGAAGTGCCTCCATGAGATCCAGCTGTGGAGCATTTTCTCAATTAGTGATCAAGGGGGTAGAGATCCTTGTGGGTGGTACCATCCCTGGGCTGGAAGTCTTGGGTCTTATAAGAGAGCAGGCTGAGCAAGCCAGGGGAAGCAAGCCAGTAAGGAACATCTCTCCATGGCCTCTGCATCAGCTCCTACTTCCTGACCTGTTTGAGTTCCAGTCCTGACTTCCTCTGGTGATGAACAGGAATGTGGAGGTAAGCTGAATAAACCCTTTCCTCCCCAACTTGCTTCTTGGTCATGATGTTTGTGCAGGAATAGAAACCCTGACTAAGACAGTGGTGTCTCCCTGGTTTCTTCCTCACTCCATTTGTCTTTTATACATAGGAGAGCTACTAATTATTTTAGTTAATTTTATATCCAGCCACTTTGCTGAAAGTGTTTATCCATTGTAGGACTTCCCCAGTGGAATTTTCAGGGTTACTTATATATATACTATCATATCATCTGCAAATACCAATATTTGCCTTTTTCCTTTCCAATTTGTATCCCCTTGATATCCTTTCATTGTCTTATTGCTTTAGCTAAAACTCCAAATACTGTATTGAATAGATGTGGAGAGAGTGGACAGCCTTGTTTTATTTCTGATTTTAGTGGAATTGTTTTGAGTCTCCATTTAATTTTGTACTGGCTATGGGTTTGCTGTAAACTGCCTTTATTATATTTAGGTACATCCCTTGTATCCCTAAGCTCTCCAGGACTTCTGGAGCTGAAGTTATTTCCAGGACATGAAGGAGTGTTGCATTTTGTCAAAGACTTTTTCGGCATCTAATGAGATGATCATGTGTTTATTTGGTTTTTCTTTCAGTTTTTCATATGTTGAACCATCTCTCTATCTCTAGGATGAAGCTTACTTTATTATGGTGGATGTGTTTTTTCATGTTTTCTTGGATTATGTTTGCAAGTATTTTATTTTTGCATCTATGTTCATAAGGGAAATTGGTCTGTAATGTTCCTTGAATTTTTATGTTTTGGGTTCAGGGTAACTGTGGGCTTATAAAGTGAACTAGACATTGTTTCTTCTGTTTCTATTTTGTGGAATAATTTGAGGAGTATTAGCATTAACTCTTCTTTGAAAGTCTGGTTAGAAATCTGCACTAAAATCATCTGGCACTAGGCTTTTTTGGTTGGGAGACAAATGCCTACATTTTAGGGTTATAGGTCCATTTAAACTGTTTATCTGATCTTAATTAAAGTGGTATCTGTTGGGAAAATTATCCATTTATTTTATATTTTTCAATTTAGTGGAGGTTTTTAAAGTGTCCTTATGGTTCTCTGGATTTCCTAGTGTCTGTTCTTCTGTCCCTCTTTCCATTTCTGAATTTATTACTTTGGATATTTTCTATCTTTTAGTTAGCTTAGATAAGGGTTTGTCTATCTTGTTGATTTTCTCAAAGAACCAACTCTTTATTTTATTGATTCCTTATATTCTTTTGTTTCTTTTTACCTCAACCCTCAATTTGATAATTTCTTGCCATCTACTCCTCTTGGGTATGCTCACTTCTTTTTGTTCTAGAGCTTTCAAGTATGTTGTTAGATTGCTAGCTGACATCTCTTCAGTTTTTTTTCCTCTTAGTACCACTTTCATGTGTCCCATCAGTTTGGATATGTTGTAGATACACTTTCATTCAATTCTAAAAAGTCTTTAATTGCTTTATTTCTGTTGTGACCCATTTTTCATTCAGTAGCTGTTGCAGTTTCCATGCATTTATAAGCTTTGTTGATACCCAGTTTTACTCCATGGTTATCTGATAGGGTGCAGGGGGATATTGCTATTTCAGTTCTCTTATATCCATTGAGACTTGTCATGTGTCTAAATATGTTATCAATTTTGAAGAAAAGTTCCATGAGAAGCTGAGCAGATGGTATATTCTCTTGTGTTTGAGTGAAATGTCTGTTAGGTATATTTGGTTTATGTTTAAGTTGTTGTCTGGATGACCTATCTATAGGTGAGAGTTGGGTATTGAAGTCTCTCCACTATCAGTCCATGAGGGTCAATGTGTGATTTAAACTGTAGTAGTGGGGTTTTTGTTTCTTTGTTTTGTTTATACACAGAGGTGAGTGCCCTTATATTTGGGGTATAGATGCTAAGAATTAAAATGTCACCTTGGTGGACTTTTCCTTTGCTGAATATATAGTGCCCTTCCCCATCTCTTTTGCTTAATTTTGGTTTGAAGTCTTATGTTGGTAAACATTCGAATGGCTACACCACCTTGCTTCTTATATCCATTTGCTTGGAATCTTTTTCCAACTCTTTACTATGATACAATGTCTTGCTTTGATGTTGAAGTGTGTTTCTTGTATGCAGCAGAAGGTTGGGTACTGTTTTTGTATGTACATTGTTAACATGTGTCTTTTTAGTGGGATTTTAAGCCATTCATACTAGATATCAATGAACAATGGTTGTTAATTCCTGTTATATTGTTGTTGGAATATGTGTGTGTGTTTGTACGTGCTTTCCTTTTTGGTTTTGCTGTGGAATTAACTATATATACATGAAAACACAGAAAGCAATCTCCTTAGTAGGATTTTTTTTCCCCACACTTTCCATAGGGCTGGATTTATAAATAACGTTTAAATTTAACTTTATCATAGAATATCTTGTTTTCTCCATTTATGGTAATTGAAAGTGTTGTTGGGTATAGTAATCTGAGCTGGCATTTGTGGTCTCTTAGAGTCTGCAGCATATCTGTCGAAGCCCTTTTAGCTTTTAGTGTTTCCATTGAAAAATCTTATGTAATTCTAGTAGGTCTGCCTTTATATGTTACTTGGTCTTTTTACTTTGAAGCTTTTAATAGTCTTTGTTTTAATTATTATGTGATAAGGGGACTTTCTGGTCCAATCTATTTAGCATTTTGTATGCTTCATAAACCTTTATAGCCATCTCCTTTTGGGTAGGAAATTTTTCTCCTGTGATTTTATAGAAAATATTTTCTGGGCTTTTGAGCTGGTATTCTTCTCCTTCCTTTATTCTATTATAGGAATAGGTTTGGGTTTTCTTCATAGTTTCCCAAATTTCCTGGATGTTTTGTGTCAGGAATTTTTGTATTTAAATTTCTGTTTGAACAGTGTATCTGTTTCTTCTGTCATATCTTCAATGCCTGAGATTCTTTCTTCCATCTCTTGCATTCTCTTATATTGATGAATCTATGGTAATAATGATGGATAACTTTGTAAAATTCTGTAGTTCCTGTTTGCATCCCTAAATTTTTCGTTTCTGGGCTTCCCTCAGTATGTGTCTTCTTTATTGTTTCTATTCCATTTTCAGGTCTGGGACAGTTTTATTTGTTTCCTTCAATTGTTTGTGATTTCCTGGCTTTATTCAATTTCTCTTTAAAGACCTCTATCACCTTCATATAGTTGCTTTTAAGGTCTTTTTCTTTTGCTTCAGCTATGTTGGACCTGCTGTGGTAGGATAGCTGGGCTATTGTGTTTTTATGCTGGCATTTGGGTTGGGGGTGATTATACATCTAGGTGCTGACTTCTGGATTTGTCTTGATTGGATGGGAACTTTGTTCCTTGGTTTCTGTTTCCTTCCTGAATTTTCAGAGAATGTGTTGGCTGAGTGGTGCCTCTTTATAATGACATGTTCAATGTGTTCATGGGAGAGTGCTTGCTGGTTTTAGAGGCTTAAGGAATGGGGGGCTGTGGAAGGGTTCACGAGGAGATGGTCTGAGGGATTTCCCAGGAGCATGAACATGGGAGAGTGGAAACTATAGCTGGTTGTTCTGTTGTAGAGCTAGGGAGACCCTGAGAATTGGGTTTAAGGCAATAGAGAGAGTAGGGGAGGTCCATAGGCAGCCTACCTGGTCTTCTGTCAAGCATTGCCTATTGTTGAACAGGGGGTGTCCACCTGGTTTGGGTGCTGAGACACAGCAATGAGGAGGGAAGAGAAGCGCTGAGCCTAGAGTTTTAATCTCAGTATCTTGGCAGATACAAACAAAAATTCACTCCAGAAATAATGTAAAATTGTTTATGGAATTGATAGCATAACTTTGTAAAATATACAAAAATCTATGAATTCTATATTTAATATAACTGGTATGGTAGATGAATTATAGCCTAAGGAAGGCTTTTATTTTTTTTTTAAAGTAGTATTACCCAAGGCCTTGGATTGTTTTTTTTGTAAGTTTTTAGAAAGTAAATATTACTAAAACTATGTAGGCACCTGAAGAAACTCAACCTCATGGACAAGAACCAACCTCAATTATAAGTAACATGAAAAGATCAAAAGTTTGTCCCCAAAGTGTTCAAGTATAGACTTGAAAATGGTGTGCTTGTATTGACGGAATAAAAACCTTTAGGGAGGAACTGAAGACTGATAATGCAGACTTGGAAGACCATTCAAACACTCCGGGCCTATCTAGATACTTAACTAGCATTGAAAACTCCAGGTTTTTATGCTATACGACTGGTTGTCATGGTCTTTTCAGTGGGGTGTCATGGATACATGCTCCAGGACAGGTAGAGCCTGGCTTGGAGCTGGTTCCACACCTGCCGGTCTCAATTATGAGATTCACAGGGGCTTTTGAACCTGCTTCAACCTTACCAGTTCTTCTGTCTGGTGACATGGTCCACTTGCCCGACATACCACCAGACCCAGCTTCTGCCTGAGAAATCCCCAAAAGTAAGGCCAAAGTATTTGTGTCCAAGTAATTTGACTGTCTCAAAGCTCAAGGATATTTATAGAAATAGAAAACATTTAGCACTCAGGAATACAAGGTTAACAATTTCTGGCATCCAATCAAAGATTACCAGGCAGTAAAATAGTTTTAATGGGGGAAAACAGATTAATTAGAACTGACGCACATTTTGGTACTATCATCAGTGGGTGATAAGGTGAATATATATGAATGGAGGTGAAATGAATCAGTTATACTATATGACTAGGGCTTCTCACATGGGATTACTGTGCAGAAATTAAGAATAGGGTGTACATGATGTTCTCTTCCTATACAGTAACCTACGAAAAGGAAGCCACTCCTGTCAGCATCCTAACATTCACATTGCTCTACCTTTTATATGGCTCCATTCTCAGGAAGTTCAGTGATCTTTCCGTATGCCATCTTCCACCAGATTGTCTGTCAGCTACTATTGTTAATAAGAAGGCATGATCCAGCAGTGAGACCCAGAGCATTTAAAGCATGGGATTTTTCACCATTTTTCTATCTTGGTAAAGTTATATGAATAGTGCTGAGTTTGAACATTACTGTTGATTTCTGGGTTTACAGAAAATGAAGACCACCAGCTAGAGAAGCCTCACTTTGACTGTCGCAGTGCAATATTTGAGCTGGATTCATGCAATGGGAATGGGAAAGTTTGCCTCGTCTACAAAAATGGGAAACCTGGTAAAGATCATTTCCAAAGTATGATCCTACAGTATAGATGTGCTCTTCCCTGAACTTGCCTGTCAACCATCATTGAACAACAAGCTCCCTGAGATACTTCAAGTGTCTTCTTTGTGCAAAGACCAACCCCTTTGGTCCTCTCTGAGCATCTCCCACTAGGCTAGTTTCTACATTCCATCTCCTTGTATGAGTCCCTGTGACATAGTCAGTGGGATAGATGAGAAAAGCTTAAAGAATTAGTCATTCTGTTCATAGGGTCATACATTAAATAAGCATTCAGGAAATATTGCCTTCCTTTTACACTTTTGTATATAGACCAGTTAAGAGCAATAGAAACCTGAATTACTAGCTCTCAAGACTCCATGTGAAGCAGGGTTTCACAGGAGAAGTAGGGCTAAATGACAGTTACTCAGATACTGTGGACAACTAAACAGAAACTTCCCCCTGCTCCGTAACAGCAGTTCAGGCCTAGGGACTGAATCTAGAGCTCAATACAGCAAAGCACTCTTCTTACCTCCTCCTGGTGGTGTGAAAAGGCATAAACATTAGAAATTACATCTGAGAGGAAAGATTGTTCCCGGGTAGAAGTGTTCTAGCAAAAGACTTACAGCTTTTATCATGAACAGTGATTGGAACTACATATGAGGAAGGGGTGAAAGAGGCAACCAAGCAGAGGGACAACAGGCTTAAAAGCCATATCATGAGACAATTCAACTGATTGGTGGTAATGACAGTTTCACTTTAAAGACCTTAAGGTATCCGCCTAAGGGATGAAAAGGAGACGGAGTCTGAGTGTCAGCCACTTCCTCTCAGGCATAGCTGGGAAAGCCAAGCAAAAAGTCTGGACATGTTGTAGAAGACTAAAGAGTTGTCAAGGCTGTTTAATAGAATGACAGGATACAAATGAGAATGGGCTAGTGGTTTTGGAAAGGAAGAGAATGGAGAAAATGTTAGAGCTATCTAAAGCTGATGAGCCACAATAGGCTGCAGGTAATAGCCTATTCACTAACAGGTTTAAGATAGGAACTGGCATAATAGTTAGTGCCCAGGTTAGCTGACCTAGGATAGCCTATCATACAAGCAGAATTGCAGGGGTGAGGTGGTATAAACCAGTGATTCTCAACCTGTGGGCTGCAATTGGTGGTTGAATGACCCATTCACAGGGGTCACCTAAGACTATTAGAAAACACAAATATTTATATTACTATTCATAATAGTAGCAAAATTACTGGGCGGTGGTGGTGTACACCTTTAATCCCAGCACTTGGGAGGCAGAGGCAGGCGTATTTCTGAGTTCGAGGCCAGCCTGGTCTACAGAGTGAGTTCCAGGACAGCCAAGGCTACACAGAGAAACCCTGTCTTGAAAAAAAACAAAAAAAAAAAAAAAAAAAAAAAAAAAAAAAAAAAAAAAAAAAAAAAAGTAGCAGCAACAAAAATAATTTTATGGTTGGAGGTCAGCACAACCTGAGAAATTGTAATAAAGAGTCCTGGCATTAGGAAGGTTGAAACATAACTTTTATGGGGTTTTTTTTGTGTGTGGGGTTTGCTTTTGTTTTGTTTTCCGTAGTACTTTTGATTAAGAGACCTCCTCTTAAAAGACTGACACATTCAAGGTTTCTTTCCAATCAAAAAGAAGACAGAGTGTTCAGTCCACACAGAACAGAAGCATGTGCTAAGGTAGCCTTAATGAACTGCCATGGGGCCGGAGCAAGCAGATAGATCCAGGGTGATCAATCAGAAATCCATGAGTATCAACTAAACAGGGAAGAACAGCCCTAACAGCAGGACTAGAAGCCTACAAGAGGGAAGCTTTATGTTTTAAACCCTCTCTACTATGAGTTTTCTCTTAACTATCAGTGTATACTGATGTCTTTAAAAGGGGAAATGTGTTAAGCTGTCTCTGACTTCTGTGCTGTTTCAGGGTTAGCTCATGACACTGAGATATGGTTCCTGGACAGAGCATTATACTGGCATTTTCTCACAGACACCTTCACCGCCTATTACCGCCTGCTCATCACCCATCTGGGCCTGCCCCAGTGGCAGTACGCCTTTACCAGCTATGGCATTAGCCCACAGGCCAAGGTAAGGAGAGAATCCTGCCGTCTCAGAATCTGATATGTACCAAGAGTATTCTGTGGAAATGGTTACCTTCCAAATTCCCCATCTGCTTTAAATAGATCAAGGGGTAGAACCAATATTTTCAATAATCAGGACTAGTGACTCCAGTGTTGGCTGATAGCCTCACATGATTCAGATCTAATTAAGTAATCAGGATCAACTGGAATGTTACTTTTAATTAAAATGTCAGTGAGGGCTTGGGCCTAGTCAGTCATTTTTGGATTGATAGTACACACACTTAGAAAGATTGATGTCTCCAATTTTCCTCTGTTCCAGGTATGCATCCCCATTGCCAGGCATAGTAGTCAGTGTAATGTGTATATCCCTGAGATACTCATTCCATGTAAGGCATTGGTAACATGTTTCTTTGTATATTTTTACTAACACAAATGTAGCAATTCTGCACCTTTGTTTTTTGCTTAGTACTTGTGGAGTACCCATAGAGCTGCCTTCTCCTATACATTACAGATCTGGGCATCATTTCAGAGATGCCAGGTTTATGCAACCTACCTTGAAAAAGCCAAGCAGTGGCTAGAACTTTCCACTAGAATGAACTGGTGTGGTTTAAAGAAAAGTCATGGTGATTTCTTATAGCACTTAATCAGCAAAAAATCCCACTGTATCTTTACTAGCTGGCCTTACTGTTCTCACGGAGTTTTATAGTTACAGCTTCCATGTAATATGATGTGAACTGGTTTTGATCAAGCAATGGCAAAAAATGTGGCAGGCCCCCCCCAATAGCTGTAATTTTAAAAAATCACTGCAGGTATAGAGTACCAGCATACACTTTCTATAGGAAAGTTCTGCACTGACCTCTGTTGCAACACCTTTACGGATGGTGCTGTTGCAATACCCATGATGGGCACCATTCTGCATTGATGCCAAGCTGGAGGACAGTGTCCATGGCAGGCTCACTAGTTCTAAGGTACCAATAAATATACTTAGCTGCTTAGTTCTAATGGTACATTTATTTTGGAGGCCTTAAAAAGCACCATGCATGCTTGACCAAAGGTTGATGGCATCTCTCACCACTTACTGTTTAAGTGCTCATAGATTTTTCCAGGCAGTTTTTGTATAAATTGAATTATTACATCACTGGGATAGAGCACAAATGTTTTAGATTTTATAGCATTTTCAATTTTGAAATAACCACATGTACTTTACCAGTTGACACTGAAAAAAAATGTGGATTAGTGATGGTTAATTTGTAATGTCTGTGTTGTCTCCTGTTCTCTCCCATTTATGCCTTACAGCAATGGTTCAGTATGTACAAACCCATCACCTACAACACAAGCCTGCTCACAGAAGAGCCCGACACCTTTGTGAA
>NW_022196895.1:21358831-21368897 GCF_008632895.1 Mastomys coucha | reverse complement strand
TTAGTTTCACTGGCTTTATGTTTTGAGAAAACACTTTCAAAGACACAGACTTGTGTTCTTTACAACCCGTACCACAAACACATCGCACTTGAGTCTTTCTTAATTTGCTATAAAATACCGTGTTCCTGATCAGTTTGCTATGAGGAGTTTTGTTTCCAGCGTTGCGTCTATGTTTCTACACTTGCCAAATTCATCTTTAAAAGAGATTGACTCCTGCTGTATTTCATCTGTTAATTTCCGGGGCATCATTTGCAGATAAAGCCAGTATGTTCAGAATTTCCAGTTATTCTGTTTATTCACAGTTGGGTACTGTCTCTCCCAACTTAAGTCTAAGCAGTAGCATCCCTAGGTCAGTGTGGGGTCCCCAGAGGTCTTTGTAAGTAAATGTCCTATTCAAAGGCATTTTCCCATAGAAACATGATGGTATTAGACACTGAGCCATCCCACAGATTTATCATGTGTTATATATTAGGCATATAACAGAATTTCTGTAAAGAAAGACATTACCCTGATTTCAGTTAAGAATATCTGTTCCTTCCTCTGTACTCCTGGCAATGGGCAGGAGTTTTTGATGGCTATAATTTTTGTACTGATATTCCAGAGGTAGAATAAAGAGTTCTGAGCAGGGACAGACTGCATACTCCCTTTCCAATTAGCCAACCTACTCTTTACTTTTCTACCATGGTGGGTGTCTGGGCTTCTCTTTCCTAGTATGTCATGGGAGCAAAAAGTCCCTTTCGTTTTTCTACCTGTACTTCTCCAACACCACTTTGAATGTTTAGTGAAGATTTCAAATTCTTGTTTTGGGGGCTGGAAGGATGTCTCAGCAGTTAGGAGCATGGACTACTCGTGCAGAGGACCTGAGTTCATGTGGCGGCATACATGTGAAGCAGCTTACAGCCCCTGGAACTCCAGGAGGCTCAAAATGCTCTTCAGCTTTCCACAGGCACCTATGCACACATAAAGAAGGGAATAAAAATATTTGAAAAACTGGTATTTGTTGTTGTTCACTATTATGATCCTTGGAAAGGTGGTGGGGTCTTGAGTCTTTCTCCTGCCACTTTCCATACCCTCAGGGACTCTAAGAGTCAGTCATCAGGGATTATGGCAGACTCTGGCTGTCTGCAGCCACATTTTTTTAATAATTCAGATATTGAAATGTAAGTGTTCCAGTGCATTTGGGAGCATGGAGAGCTTCATGTTAGCAGTGCATTCTGTCTGTAATAACCCACGCTGTCCTCAACTTGCAATTGTTCTGTCTAGGTTTTACCAACACTGGAATCCAAGCATGTACTACACACACACAGTCACTAACGTTTTAATTACAGATGTACAGCATCATGCCATACTTTGGATTTTTAGTCAGTTTAACAGTAATTCTGAGTATGAAACTTTCTGCTTAAGGTCTGAGTGGCTTGACTCTGATTTCATGGAAATTACAAAATTTCTTTGTAATTTAGTAAACCACGTCTTTTTTTTTCACCTTTTGAATGATGTATTTCCCTAAACACTTATTATGGAGACTATTAAACGTTTACAGATATAAATACAATAGTATAATTAACCTGCTGTGTCCATCACAGTTTCAACAGTTACCATCTCATGACTAATGTTTTAGCTCTACCCCTACTTCTCCAGTTTTGTTTTTTAAATAATTGTAACCTGTTAGTTTCTAAGCCATACTTCTTGCCTTGGGTTTAACAATTGCCCTGGTGGTTATTGATGTATGTTCCTTTCTCTGTTCACTGCAGTAGTTATTCCCATGGGGTTTCTGATAGCATTATTTGTGCTATGTAATTGTGACTCTTCGTTACAGCTGACTACAGGTAAGTAGCAAACCATTTTGGCATATGTTGATAAATTCTCTTCTTTGGCTGTAGTCAGTCCAAAAGATCCTGTTTTCCCAGATGTATTAGTTGCCTTCCTTTTGCTACAATAAAATACCATAGCCAAAACAGCATATAGAAAGTATGTTTTGCTTAGAGTTCCAAAGGGAGATGCTAACATGGCAGGAGAGGCATTGCAGCAGGCAGCCAGAATGGAAAGCTGAGAGGTCACCTCTTCAATTGCGAACATGATGCAGAGAAAACTGGAAGCAGGAAGGGGCTATAACTTTCAAAGCCCACCCCAAGAAATGTGCTTCCCCCAGCAAGGCCACACTTCCTGACATTCTATGACCTCCCCAGACAGAACTACCAACCATGGACCAAGTGTTCACATATGTGAGCCTATAGAGAACACCAGCCATGCATTCTCTTGTAAACCCACACAGCCTGTTATGGAGTTTTGGCTGCTAAGTGAGTTAGTGCATAGAGTTAGTCACTTTTCCTGTCCTTCCTTTTATGATGTGGCCCCATGGTTACTAACTATGAACTTTCTGCTAGCAACTCTGCACTCTTAAGCCACTCATTCTTTGCTTCCAAGACACCAGTTTGCTTCTTTCTTGTGCCTTTACACCTGTAGTTTCCTGGTGACGTTCAGCTCTAGTCTGCCTCTACTCAAAGCCCCAACTCCCCTGGGTTTTGAGCAGTGTTTTTTGTGCTACTCCAGAAAGCCATCCTAATCATATGAACTCCCATGAATCATTCATATATGAAATTTAAAGTTGCTTACACATAATTCTGTATTAACCCAAATATGTCATATTTTAGGGCAATAAATTAAAATGAATGAGTAAAGTTGTAAAAATGTTTAATTTTAAAGATTGAGAAGACAATAATTGCCTTATTTTAGAGTCTGGATATGCTTCGCTTATCTTATGGTCGATGTCATAAAACCGTCCAAATGAAATAGGTTACACATGAAGCCATGAATGTTGCTGGTCTTTCCTGCACCACATATTTTGTACCCAGAAGCCTATCTTACTGAACATCCCACCAATAGCTGTCTTGATAAGGCTCTAAAAGAACAAAAAGTAACTTGTGAGACATGGTGGGATGTGCAACTTCCTATTCTGTCTAGGAAAAGTTCTTCAACATTGTTGATGCTGTTTCTTCAGATGTAAAATGAAAATTTATGGAAAGGCTATAAAAGTATTAATGCAAATGGAGTGCACACATGGAGATGCTTTCAGTAAGCAACAGCTTTTAAAATAGCATTCAGAAAGTCCATTTTCTCCCCATGAATTACCTAACCAACAGAACCAATTGCTTTACCAGATGATTTTTTGACAAAATTGATTATCTATTTTAACACATATTTTTACTGTCTATTTCAAAGCCATTAGCTTTCTTTTAAAATTGCAAAGATATTTCATTCCTGAAGCAATTTGGTACTTTTGTGGTGTAGTTATCTCTCTGATAAAATGAGTTCTAATCAAAACTAGAAATAGCTAAAGAATGGTGGATAACTGAAATTTAATTGGACGACAGCCTCCCACAGCTTCTATTATGCCTCCTGAGGAGAAATATCATAGCTCTCATTTTCCCAACTGATCACCCAGCCCTGGCACAGAGCTACCTCCAAACCTGGCCCTTAGTGCATAGTTTGTCATACTATATTTTTAGGACTGCCATAACACGTTACAACGAACTTGATAGCTTAATACATACAAATTTACCCTTGTGTACTTCTGCAGGCCAGAAGTTCAGTATCAGTTTTATAGGGCCAAAATCCAGTTTTCACTGGGACTGTCCTTGGGAGGCTGTCTTAGAAAATCTGTCCATAGGGCCGGGCGGCGGTGGCGCACGCCTTTAATCCCAGCACTTGGGAGGCAGAGGCAGGCAGATTTCTGAGTTTGAGGCCAGCCTGGTCTACAGAGTGAGTTCCAGGACAGCCAGGGCTACACAGAGAAACCCTGTCTCAAAAAACCAAAAGAAAAAAGAAAGAAAATCTGTACCTGCTTCCTACAGCAGATGGTTGTTTGGGTCCACACCACTTCAGTCCTTGTTGCTTTCACTTCATCTTCTGTTTCTCCAAATTTTTTCTGGCTGTCCTTTATAGGACACTTATGATTGGATTTGAGGCATGTCAGACACTACAGGATGATGTTTGCATACCTGCAAAGGATCCTTATAAAGGAATTGTAGATTTCAGAGATTAGAACCAGAGGCCCCGGAGATGCTGAGTCAGTGTATGACAGTAGTGTTTGCTACTTCACCACTTCAAGGACTGTGGATATAAATGATTGTTTTGAGAGCCATAACTGATCTAGAAGCCACTTAAGAGCTGGGAAACTAAGCTGTTTCTTGTACCCCTGCTTGTCTTCTCTACATTGTGTTCAACAATGAACCTTGAAGAAAGTAAAACCCAGATCTTCAGCCGTCCCAAGCCCTATGCAATGCACATTCTCCTTCATCCCCAGTTTCCTTTGAGTGAGTTAGTTAGTTTTTAAACAGAAAATCCTTAGGGTTCTAAAAAATAAAATCAGATATCTTCAACAAAATGATGTCTGTCTTTCATCACTTCCCAGCACTTATGTGAAGATAGAGGCACTAGAGAGTGTCAGTAATAAGGACCTAAAAGATTAGCAATGACACAGGTAAGGTCTTATAGAGAAACTTAATGCCATAAATTAAAAAGTGCTAATAACAAGACTTAGTGAGATGGCTTAGACTGCTCTTACAGAGGACTGCAGTTCCTAGCACATATCAGGCAGCTCACATACAACTGTAACTTCTATTTCTATTCCAGGGGATCTTAATGGTTCTTCTGGTTTCTGCATACACACACACCACAGCTTTAGCTTGCTACCTAGGTCACACCAGGACAACTATCCCACAGGGACAGTAGGTATTCATCTGAAGACAACTAGCCACTTGAATAATGAAATCCACCTGACAGACATTGTCCACTAATGAGCTGATGTCACCCTTAGAGTAAGCCTCTGCAGCCTACATATTTCTTTTGTCTTTAAAAACTTCCCTCTGCATAGCTTCCATATGCACTTAGCAGTATACAATAGCTTACCACAGCACATACCCTGGACTACAGCATCCTGCTATTCCCAAATAAACAAACAGCCATTTCTATGATTTTAAATTGTCATTGGTGTTTCTGGAAATTATATTTGATTTTACCTAATTCTCATATACACTATCTTTAGTCTTTTACCACCCACTCCAGGGAGGAGAAAAAGGAGGAAAGGAAAGAAAAGACAGACAGGTAAACCTTGTGGGACTGGGGCAATGGCTCAGTGAGTAAACTATTTGCTACACAAACATGATGAGTTCAGATTCCCAAGACCCATGTAAACCCAGCACTGGCAGGTTGGGGACAGGCAGATCCTGGAGCTTACTCAACAGTGACTCTAGGTTCAGTGGGGGAAAAAAAAACCACGATGATTGCTGCTGCTGCTGCTGATGGTGGTGTAGAAAACCACAGAGGAAGATTGCTCACATCATCCTCTATAGTCTCAACACATGGTATACACTAGAATTAACACACACAATTCCTTGTAACTCAGTAACACTCAAACTCATCTTCATATTAGAAATAATGTGTTGGAAATGTGATGATCTTTTAGATGTTCTCAAGCCCCGTCCACACTCTAGAACACCTCAGCTACAATGTCTTGGGCAGGACAGGAAGAAAGATAAAGATACCAGTAACTCTCCATACACTAGCTAAGTCACATCCACAGAGTTTGGTGGGCATCTTTGCCCTGCTACATTTTCCCATACTACGGTGAGAATATTCAAAATGAAACTCTAAATAAAAGACTCTCCTTAACTAGCTGCAAAGCAAGAAATTAGTTAACCTTGCTTGCTTCTCAGAAGGTTTTTGATCCCTAAAATTAACATTGTAGTTTCCCAGTCACCCGCAGAACTCTGGGGACCACCAGAAAGCCACTGAGTATCCATTCACCCAGCAGCATGACAACAATGCAGTTTCCTGTTTAGACATCTCTGTCCTTGTGATGGATAGCCCATGCCTAAGTTCAGTGCTAAGGCAATAAGCTAGTGCCCTCAAAGCCATTAAACCACATGTGAAATGATTGAGATACAAAAGGGAAATGACTATAATGACCTATGTATCCTTTTCAAGGGGCGATTAAATCAATTCCCTAATCTGTAATCTACAAACCCAACTGACATTCCTAGGCTCTTACAGAGTGCTCACATCTATCAGGTAGCCTCTTGAAAGTGCCTACTTGACAGAGTGCTCTCCCACCACAGGTTAGGGAGGCCACAGTCCAGGGGGTAGGTACAAATATTTCATCTTTCTATAGATAACATCTGCTGCATGTTATCTATTAATCACCACTCCAGATACAGAGGCACAAAGTTTTCAAAAGGTGGGACATTTGCCCAGCCTCTGAAAGTAGCTACTGGAATGATTTACTTTTTCCTGATTTGGGAGATAGGTTTCCCATGAGGAGACCTGGCTAGCCTAGGAACTTCCCTGAAAATCTAAGTCACTTTCTAGGCATCTGTAAGCCCCAGTGTCACTGAAATTGCTAAGAGTCCTGTATTCCCTCTTGAACACTGTGGGTCTGGACTACTTGAGAGAAATGAATATAAAAACCATAACTCTGTAGACAGGACTTTAAATTCTATTTCATGTGGATGACTAGTAATTTTTTTTGAGAAAAGTTTTGCCTAAAAGGCAAAAATGTTCATTTAAGAATATTTCAGACATGTGAAAAGCGTCTCTAGCATATTGTAGCACTACATACACCAAAGCTCGTGTGTAAAGTGAAATGTACCCAAGATAACAACAGCTAACTTTCCCTGCAGCAAAGATGGATGGCTAATTAAACCAGGAGTGTCAAAGAACATGTTGGGGCTACCCAGTCAACAAAACACAACCCAAATGACTTGAAGATTCCTCAAGAAAGACTCCTTGCTGGCTAGGAATGGTGTGAAGTTGCATAGCTACTTAGGATCCTCTGTTTCTGATAATAAACATTTCTTATGGTGACATTAATCTCTATTTATTTAGTCATTGAAACATGGTGTACATTTATGAGTTTGTATAAACATTTAGTACATCTAAAATCCACAATTGGTAAACAATCTGTGCTTGCATTTGTGTACAACATTGGCATTTTTATCTGGACATTTTGTTGTGGAGACCCAGTCTCTGAGTCTAATCACATTGCCCCGTGTTATCTTAACAACTGTGACAGAAGTGATTTGTTCCTTACAAGGACTGTTGCCTCCTAGAAAAGGTGTCACACTTGGAGCTAATAAACCAGGTATCAAGGAAACAAGAGAAACACAGCTGACTTGATAAAGTACATGCAGGAGATTTCTGGAGATCCATGTCAATGTGCAACGGTGACAAGCAGTGTGTTACCCAGAAATGAGAACTCAGTTCTAACCGTCAGATGTTCAGGTCAAGTCTCCCTGCCCCCCTACTGAAAAGGGTGGGTCTAGCCAGAGCTGGTCCTCTGCTCAGCACACTTCTGAGGGCCTACAAAAGTCACAGTTGCAGTTCAGATGTGCCAACCAGGCCCAGGGCTCTGGCTTCTTCTGGAGTCAGGCCACTCTTCAAGGTCCTTCGCACTGCAGTAGTCCCCGCAGATCACAACCAAAGAGACAAGAAGAGAAAGAAAGTGTTAGCAAGAAGACATATGTTACTGAGTGTATCAGGACCCTTCTTCCCAAGAATGCATGGTATCCCAGGGCTACTCTGCTCTAGCCTAATGAAATACCCTGGGAGAGACCTTGAGATTGCAAGGAGAAGAGGAATGTCCTCACAGGGTTTCTGAAAAATGGGTGCAAACTGCAGAGAGTATAGGTGGTGTGTGGAAAGCTCATCTTCCTAGAGTGGAATATAACAGAGAAGAGTCAAAATGGAAAACTTGGCTCTGAGGGAAATAAGCAGGAGAGGTCAGCAAGCTCCAACTGCAAAGCTATGGGAAGGAATACAAAGATGGGAACAGACCTAAGAACCTGGGGCCCTGTGCAGCCAAGCGGTAGGCAGAGCCCATGGCAAGAGTTGATGGTCAGGAAGAGTCTCTGAGTAATGTGGGTCTCCGTATCAACTTGACTAAGGACCTTTAGGAACAGTGTTTGGGATAATCAGCAAACTCCCCTAAATATATTCCAAAGAGCAAACTAAGGCAATTTTGAGGAACAAGTCTCTGGCCAGGTTCACTATTAGACAAGTGCAGAAATCACAGCCCCACTGGGGAAAGAAAAAAGCCATCAACACAACTAAATGTAAAGGCCTTCCTATGGGGTGCAAAACCATAAACCAAGTGAATTCTTGAAGATGTAAAAGCAGGACACAGGATGATAGTCTTTCATTAGAACCTGGAGGGAAGCCAGGAATGATGGTGCATGCATTTAACTCAGCACTCAGAAAGCAGAGGCCAGAGGATAGCTGTGAATTCAAGGATAGCTTTTTCTACTTAGTGCTTTCTAGGCCAGCCAGTACTAACTAATCCTCTGAGGAGCAATTACTAAGAAGCCCTGCAGTTCTGAACTCACTAGTTGATTTGGATCATTGCTTGAGCAAAGATACGTAGAATTTTAAATCTTGGCAGAACACTCTAATGTATATCCAAGGTTGAGAACTATGACTCCAGAGCCTTGATACTCAATGTGAGTACCAAGGACAGCAGCAGCATTTTCATCTGATGCTCCCCAGAAGCCAACTCCTAGCCCATCCATCTTCAGCAGAATTGTGTCATTCACCCTGATCTCAGTGTTATGTTCCTTTATGGGAAAAGATTCCCATCAGACACTAAAGGAGATCATATGCAAAAAGCAAGCTATGATGGGCTGAAGGAATTCGGTTTGGCATTCTTTGCCCTTAGAAAAAGCACACTATGGAGACTAGCAGAGCCATAATGCTAACCATTTCTTGCCATACCCCAGTCACCCCTGTGTGAATCTCATGGGCAGGATAACTGGGAGTATCCTGTATTTGCATTCTCACTAAGTTCTCTGCCAGCTCTGCATTTATCTGGGGATTCCTTTTCCTCTTAAACATCCCTTATTCTCAGAGCCAAAACCAGTGGACACTCAAGCTGCCCCATGAATAATCCAGCAGCAGGTTGAAGGATGTGAAATGAACCTAAAACACCCTGGGCCACAGCAGATCCCAAGTTTAGTACAGATAGAGGGGCAAGAATGGGCAGCAGGTTCAGACTCAAAGAACTGACCTCTTACTTTAATTTAGTTGAATCATGTTTGGAAGGGAAATCATGTTTGGAAAAGGGAAACCCTAATAAAACTAGAACATTAAATGGTAAGCTGTTGGCTTGACCTCTTGATACCCCCTGCTTTTTATTGTTAGCCTACCAAAGACTATGGTAAGCCCTGGGAGGAGACAGCCTTTACCTCAGCAAGTATCCTCTGGTGCTGGGTGAAGAGCAGAAATACAGCCTCTAGCAAACCATCTGGGGCAGTACTTGGTAGTAAGCCTTACCACCAGATACTAGAGGCTTTCAATGGCCTTTGATACCTTACTAGAGTATTAACTTATAGAAGATAGGGCACACACAGAGAGTACATTTGACAAACATGGCTGCCACTCCTCCCTCCTTCATGGCAGATACTGATAGGACCTTCTTGCTAAGGAGGCAGGTGGGTACTATTAAGGAGCCACAGAACAGTGATGGGAGCTTCCTTCTGTGTCTCTGGCCTTCCAGGTAATATTGAAAGGCAAAGAAACAGCCATATCCTTCCGAAATGTACTCACAAGATTTGCGGTTGGCCCTGGAACGCTTTCTCTCCCGTGGCACCACTCGCTGACTGGGCACTTGGGTGGCTGATTTGACAATGCGATCCATGATCTCATCAGCTGCATCATCAGTGACACTAGGTGACTCCTCAGTTGCCATAGTCCATGAACTAGTGGATCCTGAAAAAATTAGACAAGCAGAGAATGTCATGTGCTCAGAGAGAAGAGGAAAGATGGAAAATGTTATTGTTTTTCTATGTAGCTGACATCCATCAGAAGTCGATTCCAGCAAAGATCAGTGACAGCTTCAGAGTTACTGACATGCCTAGATTTAGATTGATGGTCTGTCCCCACCTGTGTCTGCCATCCTGCTGGTGCTGTGGAAGCCTAAATTGGGATGATTATTTTGGATTTTCCTACAACACAGCTGTGTTCCTGCCTCTTTGTTATATAACCCCCCTTCTCTCTCTCTCTCTCTCTCTCTCTCTCT